>NW_028274808.1:179931940-180084368 GCF_037043125.1 Eumetopias jubatus
TTCTCCCAGCAATGAGGTTGGTGTGAACAATTTTTGCACTTTCTCCCTGCCTTGCTAAAGCCAGCAGGTACCATATCTCTTTTTTTATTTATTTATTCTAGGCTTTAACATTTTTACTTAATTATTATTATTATTATTATTACTCTAGACATATTTCCTGGCAGGCATTATCTATTTTTTTTGCTCTAGAATTATTTTTTTCCCTTTAGTGGGTGCCATCTTTATACTCTAGTTGGTGGGTGACATCTTTGTACCCTCTCTTTGCCTTGCTAAAGCCAGTGTATGGCTTTTTAAATTTTTTTCTTCCTTCTTTTTTCCTTGGCCATTTTTGTATTCCCCTCTGCCTTGCACCAGAGTGCCAGTATCTCCCGGAGGGGAGCTTCCCCAGGGAAACATGTGATTCACTGTTTTTTTATGTCTGAGGACCCAGTTTTTGTGGGTGCAGCCTAGAAGATGCCCTTGGATGATCGGGCTCTGGAGGCCAGGGAGGTTTGCATTCCTGGGTCCCATGGGACTATAATAATCAGAAAGACAGTTCATGGTAGAACTGTCACCCTCAGGGCATTGCACAGATAGACAACTGAAACACACCCCCAGTCTTTCTGAGAAAGAGGCCTCTTTGCTTGTCTAGGAGCTTTGGCCTGGAGGGCAGGCTTCTGGTTTGGCATACTTCAAGGACACAGTGAAGGTGTTCTCTGGGAACAGAGGCTGGTGGATGCAATCTCTGTGCTCTCCCTCTGCTTTGCTCCAGATCACTGGTAGCTTCCAGAAAGAAGTTTATATTTTTGTCTGGTGCCCTGATTCTTGTGGCTGTTGCCAGGGGACACTTCCAGATTGCCTGGCTCCGCAGGCCAGCAGGGCTTATGAATACAGTGCCAAAGGGCTATATATATTTGCATTCTGTACAAAATGCTGCATGTGGAACTGGCTTCCAATCAGCCTGAATCTAGGAGCTGATTGAAATCCTTCCCTTTGGGACATCAGCAGGGCTTAGCACACCCTCAAATACTGGAACTATTCAAAATAAAATAGGCTGCTTGTGAATCACAAAGGTTTGAGAGACAACCAAGAGCTAGTGCAGGCTTAAACATTAAGGTGTATCTTCTACTGAAGGGCACTCCTTCATGATGGGAATGATGGCTGTTTCATCTAATGCATAGAAGCCAACACAGAGGGTCAAGCAAAAATGAAGAAACAGAGGAATATATTCCAAACAAAAGACAACATAAAACCCCAGAGGAAAACTTTAATAAAAAGTAATTTACCTGATAGAAGAGGAAACCCACTTGCCTCGTTTGGGGATGAGGAATGGGGATGAGGAACCCACAGTTGGCACCTCCATAGGAGCCTGGAGACAAGCTAACAGCAAAAGACATACACTTCGTGTGAAGTTTCACAATTGCCAGTCCTTTGTTGTTAATTGTATATCAACAGTCTTTTGCCGATCTCAGCCAAAAAGTCCAAGTGTTCATCGATTATGTAATTCTGAATCTTAGCTCACAAAATATCCACTTCACCAGACCCATTGGGAAACAAAGTAGTCATTTCCATCTTCTGAATACTAAATTGTCTTACCTAATCACCCATTTCATCATTGATTGGTTATTGGCCTGAAAAATCAGTAGATCTAGGGACCAGGTGTCACCATCTGAAATATGCCTCTATTTTATTTGCCTTTCCACCTGCTGCCATTCTTGGCAAAGCACATAGGTGCTAGGTCAATAAGCCTTCCTTAAATGGCTAACAGTCAGCAATCCCAAGCAAATAGCAAGCAACATCTAAGAGACAATTTCCAGAGGTATTCACTATGAAAAATGAGATGAATCATCAGCATTCCACAAATAACTCAGGGCTGAAGCTTCTATTAATGAAAGTCACCTATGTAATACACAAGGTTAAGTACCTTTTACAAGAATAAATGATAACTCACCTTGGTCAATTTGTGGAAGAACAGAAATGATGATAAGGTCACCAGCTGGTATCATTCTCATGAAACTTCTTTCAAAAAATCAGTTATTGTCATAAGGACAAAAGGAAATGGACACAAGTAAAAAAATCAACAGAAAAAAAATGTACTCAAATATCAGCCCCATCTATCCACAGAATTCTAACATTATTATAATTGAATACACATCATTCTTTTGATTTAAAAAAGTGGGGTTTACAAAACTGAATGGTCTAAAGTTAATTTGTTTCATTTGTCCCCAAATCTGGTATATGTCTGGGTCTGTGTGACTCAAAAATAAATGTGTTAGATATCTTTAAAATATTTAAAGACTCCTATTGCAAATTTCAGTGTCCTCCAATGGACAAACAGAAGCCAAATAGCTTGATTTCATGGACTTATTCATCACATCCACTCACTTTCTGATAATTTTGGCTTCCTAGAGACATGTGTATCATCTGGTGGCTTCTGCATCTCAATGCTTTGCATGCAGTTAAGACTAAGGATGGAACACAAAGCCATATCGGGTCACAATCAGAAGTTGGCCACCTAGGAGAGAAAGAGGTGTTATGATTTCTTATGTGACATCATGGGGAGCAGAGATAAGGTTGAGTGATGTAGCCTCACAACACGGGTGAGGGAAGAAAGCCTCACGAGGGATATTGCACATGCATGACGCTCAACAAACCAGTCTGAAGAGTCTCAGCCCTGAAAGTTAGGAATCTGCCAAGTATCTTCATGGTTCAACTTAACAAAACTCCTAAGACTGAAAAAACCAGAACTCCTATGTTATGAGGCTGGAGGAAGATTCAAAATGTCCAATGGACTGAACATTTACATCAGCCTGTGGTGCATATTTTCTCTTCACAAGAAAAGTATGTGGGGATTTAAATTACCAGAAGTTTATTGATGTACGCAGGATCCTGACCACAGGTATTACTTTTATGATTCAAATGTCGGAATGCTACCTTCTAAGAGCCTGATGCAGCCTTCTCACTTAATAAACCTGGTTGGTGGGGAGATTGTTCTGTCAAGCCAACAAACAGTACACTCAGTCAGCTTAGCACTGCTTCCTTTGACATTTGGACGTGATTGTTTTCTGACTCTTCAGCCTGCCTTTTAGCTTGACTATTGGCCTTCTGTTTACATACACAATCTTTCTCCTAGCAAGATGAACATAACTAGCAATCAAACTGTATGGCATTTACTCAACAACTCCTCAGTCACCCTGGTTGGAATGTTGGGATTCTGTAGCTCTTACTCTATATTTATTTGCTTGTACAGTTATTGACCATTTGTTCAGCCTTCTTTCATTCAAGAAGTATTTATTGAGGATTTACTATGTGAAAATAACTGTTTTAGTCCCTAGGAGTATAATGCTATCCTTAAGCAAAATAGAAACAGCCCTTATCTTTAGAAACTTCAAAGTCTAAAAGAGAAAATAGAAATAAACATTTTATTAAAAATAAAATACACTGAATAGTAACGATCAGAAAAGTCCCTGGCACTATTAAAACATCAGGAAAGTTCTCTCCAAAGAGATGTTTACACTGACATTGAGGAATTAGAATAAAATCTTATTTTTCTGTTATAGATGGTCTGCTCACTTATTGTATATGGATTTTATTGGTTTAGTTCTCACAGGACATCTTTATTTCTCTTATCCATAAATTCATTTAGGGTACCTCATAGTTGTAGCCCCATTGGATTGGGCAAAATTAAGCCATATCTGATCATCTGTAATATAACAATAGAAGAAATATAAATAAAGTACTTATACAGCATCCAGCATAAATGGTCTCCCAAAAAGCTATCATTATTGGTGTTTGGTTGTTTAAAGAAATTATGGAAATTATTACTTAGTACAAAATCTTACTTGCCCTAATTCATGTACACAAAAATATTACCTCATCCCCATGTCTCTCCTCAAGCCATCATCATTTCATTGTCTGAAGAATACCTCTCAGGGAAGCTTTCCAAACAACAGCATCACTACCAAAACTGTATTTCTACTTCAAAGAGAGGAGATTTTAGGAGTGTCCTAAAAGCTTCATCATCCAGATGCTTTGAACTTAAGCCCAATTCTTTTTTAACATTTCAATAATCAGAAGCTTTCCTTGCACTTTATTAACACTGAAGGCTTTTAAGGCATAAAAATTCAAATTAGTGATGATAGTAGTTCTAGGTCATCCAAGGAGCCCTGAGGGGGAATGGCACATCTACAGTAAGCTAACTGTCCTGTACAATTCCTGCAGCTGCTCAAGATTGCAGCTTGCATTACCAGAGCTGCTCATTCCAAGCCACACCTTCTCACTTGTCCAACCTCTGTGCCGGTTGCACGCACTTCCAGGCACCTTGACATTCACAAACTGGCTTCTTCATAATTTGATGTTCTGGCAACATGAAAAATATAAATATGATGGTTAAAATGAGGATTAGAGAGCAAGAATGTGAGTTGACATTTAAAACCTGGTCAATACAATTTAATACCTTAACTCATGTAAAGTTTTCGTTACGATTCAGTCTAACCTATATGCTTTTAAACTATGTCAGAATTCCAGGTTCCTCCTATGATCTCCGTCTTGATTTTTAAGACCCTCTACCCTCTAGCTATATTTCTATGGCTCACTCTTAGCTATACACTGGATATTCATAAAGACATATTTGAAGTCTTTGTATATTGGCTTGAACCCTAAATTCTCTTTCAGATCTTACTTCTGCCAAGTGGCATAGCAACTAATAATATCACACCTTAAGCCATTCCAAATTTCACTTACATTTTCTAATTTGATGAGAAAATTTTGACCCAGCTGGGGCTTTTCTTAAAATACCTTAACTAATTACTGTTTCTTAATGTCAGAGAGTGCACATGGAGGCTTTGTTCTTTTCTAATATCTTAGCTTCCATAAAATTTCAATCTCTTCTGATTTATTAAAAACTCAATTTTGCCTCCAAAGAATCACTCTTTTAGAGAGCTTTTAATTTTTATCTCCATTGCTAACTATATTGGTTTTGTTCTTGCTGGTGCATTCATTTGGTTGGGCTGATTTTGAAGAAGGATACCAGTGTCTTCCTTTTCTTCTTGTTGTTTGTTGTTGTTTAATCACATTTATTGTGTGAGAATGGTGACCAAAACAAAAACAAAAATAAAAACAAACAAAAACCCTTATATTAGATGGAGCCACCAAATTTACTCACTGGTGAATGACCTAGTCCTAATCACCAGACACAAAGAATGAAACTAATGCCATGGAGCAGTGAAGTCATTTGATGTAATAAATGTATATTTTATACATATTGTATATACTTATATATACATATTGTATATACTTATATATATTGTATAATGTGTGCATGTATATATATATATAGGAACAGTGATAACTTGAATATTCATATTTGTATATAAATGTATAAGTATATGCATATATACACATACACATTTATTACATATACATTTATATACAAATATGAATATTCAAGCTATTTAATAAATACATACACACACTCAAGTATATATTTCCAACTATAAGCAACTCTAGTGCAAGAAACTTTTGATATATGACCTATTTTAAGCTAGTTTAAACAAGAGTTTTTCATTACTCCAAACTGTATCTTTCTCTCTGAGCTCCCATATCCCCTTTTATTTCATTATCAAATTTGCCTGGGCATGTATCTTACTACTCTAACTTGGTAACATGCTCCTCAAAGACAGGAACCTACCAATTCAGTTTTAAATGTCCTCATGGTACATTGTATACTGTAAACACTTGATAAAAATCTTGTTAGTACATTTTAGTCCATAGAAATAACAAATATATTTTTAAAAAATGAAAAGCAGACAACTAAAGGAAAAAACTAGATATATTTCTTAAGTTTTTATTTTATAAGGAAAGTGCATTTTTTTAAAGGTTGAAACAGCTTTGTCATATTTGATGAAGGTTTTATTTATGTTTCAGTACTCTGGCCCCCATGTTCCTATGAATTTTAACTTGAATTCGGTAAAAAATTTAGGGTGTGAACATGCAAATAAAACATTTGTTAAATTTACTGAAGTGTATTAACATTTCGCGCTAGAGGCCAAGAAAGACTGTAAGGAAGCCATTGTCCCTATGAATGAATTGCTAGGAAGGCACTGTAGACACAGAACACGAGTACCTAGAAGATCTTTCCTAAAGGAAAAAATATGCATGAGTGATCAGGGGGATGGTGACAACGGCAGAGGCCAGTGTGTGCTTTTATTTTTTCTTGGCTTTACCATCATATCAGAGGAAGGAGCCACTGTGATTGTGCCTGCGTAAGACTCAACTGGTGATTAGACCCTTGAGTTCATGTGACACAAATGACTTTGTTATAAAAAATAGAACATAAGAAAATAGAACATAAATATATATATTCTGATAAAAAATTAAAACATAATTATCCAAGGTCTGATTTGGGGATCATTTGAAATACTAGTGCTAGTCCAGCCTTCTCCAAAAGTAACTACTTTGTTTGTTCGTTTTATATCCTTCCAGAACTTTACATTAGTTATTTTATTATATCCTTCCAGAACTTTATATTAGTTATTTTATTCTATTATTATTTTTTAATAATTTTTTAAAGATTTAATTTGTTTATTTGAGAGAGAGAGAGAGAGAGAGAACATGAGGGGAGGGGCAAAGGGAGAGGGAGAAGCAGACTCCCTGCTGAGCAGGGAGCCTGATGCAGGACTCGATCACAGGACCCCGAGATCATGACCTGGGCTGAAGACAGGCGCTTAACTGACTGAGCCACTCAGGCATCCCTACGTTAGTTATTTATACTATCCATATTATTCGTATGTGTATATATAAGCATATATATATCATGTATGTATCGAGAAATATATAGATCTGAAATGTGACGTATCAACTTGCATGTTAGTGTTCTTTTATTTTTTGACCATTTGACCTTTTTTCAGTTTAATAGCTTCTCTTTCTTTCTAACTGGCATAGTTATTGGTGAGGACTGTTCAATGAATAGGATCAGTGAAAGTGTGGTTTACAAATATTGCCCTATTTGAAGGTTCTGCTGTCAGGTAAGCCGACTCGTATTCTGTCCTCAGTAATCAGTTCAATTCCTTCTTCTCCTGGTTGTACACGCTGGGTGTGACAAGAGCCTTCGACATCTACTTTGGTTGCAAGGATGGAGACGGGGATCGCAGGCACTGTGGCAGCTTTACCTCATGGCACCCGCTGTGCCTTTCGGGGGGGAGATTTGAGGCTGTTATTGAGTTTAGAATTTTATTTTCAGAAATAAAGAGCCTCTTGTAATAAACAAGAGATTCTTTTCTCTTTACCCCTCAATTTAAACTAAGAAGTAATCTTAAAAGTTCACTGGTGAGACTTCGCTCATGGGATCTGACAAATTTAATTTTCTTTTTTTTTTTTAAAGATTTTATTTGTTTATTTGAGAGAGAGAATGAGATAGAGAGAGCATGAGAGGGAAGAGGGTCAGAGGGAGAAGCAGACTCCCCACTGAGCGGGGAGCCCAATGTGGGCCTCGATCCCGGGACTCCAGGATCATGACCTGAGCCGAAGGCAGCCGCTCAACCAACTGAGCCACTCAGGTGCCCTGACAAATTGAATTTTCAATCAAAATTTACACATGTCATGGGGGCGCCTGTGTGGCTCAGTCATTAAGCAGCTGCCTTTGGCTCAGGTCATGATCTCAGGTCCTGGGATCGAGCCCCGCATCAGGCTCCCTGCTCAGCAGGAAACTGCTTCTCCTCTGTCTGCTGCTTTCCCTACTTGTGCTCTCTCTCTCTCTCTGTCAAATAAATAAAATCTTAAAAAAAAAAAAACTTATACATGTCACAATAAGGAAATAATACATTTATGTAATAATGTGTAACTTATTTGACATAAATATGTAAAAAGTAATTTTTGCAGAAAATTCAGTGGTACATATTTTGGTATACAGAATAAGAAGTAATATAGAAAAATCAAACTTCTGTAATCCATTACCAGTTGTTTCATCTAATAACCTGGGTCTTCAAATAATGAAGATAAATCACTAATGTATTAACTAAATTGTTTCATACTGAACGATTCCAGAAAATGAAGCTTATCATATGGACGCGTCCAAGATTTAATGTTATCATGACAACCTTGCCATAGCAGTGTTGAGGAGGGAACATTTTTCTCCACATTTTTTCTCACTGCTTAATAATTTAGTATTACCTATACAATGGTGTCCTTCAGTGTTATCCTCCTTTCAAAAAAATCTGCAGTTTGAGCCCAACCAACTTTACCAGCTTCACTTACCTGACTTCACTTCAGCCACTCACTCTGAATCATAGACCAGGCTCTGTGCATGTGACCTTAACCTCTCTGCTTCATGCAGTGTTACTCTAATAATGAGGATAACATAAAAAGATATTAATAAATTCTATTTGTCAGGTTATTTTTGCCATTACCTCATAACCTGTATAAGATAACGAGGTAATAATATAATCCCGTCACATGCCCCTCTAAACAATAATTAGCTTTATGAATATTATGCTTTGATATTTTCAAAATATTTTTAGAATAAAGTTTTAGAAAATAATAAAAATCAATGATTTTACTGAAGTGTCAATCACTTAAATGAATGTAACTCATCTAAAGAAATATGTATGAATCTGTGGGATCTGCTTTTTATCACCTTTTCAAGTCTGACTGGCTTTTACTTTCCTCAGTACAACCTTTCAGCTCTGGTAAAAAAAAAGGACTCATTGTTTTAAAGACAGTGTGTTTTTCATGAATAAGTTCATTAGACATTTTGAAAGAGGGTAAAAGTAGTAAGTGGGATGCTCACGATTGCCTAATCATCTTAATTATGTGAATATTCTTTTGGTGCAACTCTATCAATATACTTGCTGAAGATCTCCATTTACTGCCCCCATCACTCTGTTTCTGTGTGCTCATGGGAAAGTTCTTATTAAAACTAATTTGTTTAATGCACTGACAATCATGTTTAAAAGTCAGCAGGAAATATAAATCATCCAATTATTCCTATTGAGGAAACAGCATGTAAGTGTTGATAGATTTAGAATGATGATTTGTGCAGCTTTGCATCAGTGTGCAGTGTGAGGGGCTTTGATGACTTGATTCTCATTTGAATCCGCTGTTCTTCCCTTTGTTCTTAGATTATTTATTCCTACACACTCCAAAGTACACAGGATGGTGGGTAGAAAATACAGGAAGGAAAAAACAGACCTTCTTATAGAAAGGTATCTGCTGTTGAAACAGACGAGGTTTATCAATCTGGAGTAATTATCACTGTCTTTTTAAAATCAATGTCAACTAAACCACTTTCTGTGTCAGAATTCTCCCTAATCGGATTTATTAGAGATGTTACAGTACACAAAATAATGATCATCCCCTTAATTGAAACAGCCGGAAACCAAAAACCATGCTTCTCCACCCTCTGACACAGACATCAGGGGGAAAACTGCTCATTAAAAAATGGGGGGAAGTGGATGAAAATCGGTATCGTTCTCTGAGAAGTTGAAAACTCAGTGTGGTACACAACTTAGAGACGTTTAATAAAGCACCGTCAAAGACAGAGCAGCTGTTGCTTCGAAAGGCAACATTATTTTCTGTGTTGTCTTAATGTTAGTCTTTGATGATGAATAAAGAAAACAGCCAATTTAAAACTCAGGGATGTCCTTCGAGAGCAGAGAAAGCTGAGTGGCACACTGAGAGCAAATTAGAAGAAAGTAAATGTCACTGTAAAACTCCACATGGTTTAGAGAACTTCCTCAATTGCTCTGTACTATGCCTGCTGGGAACAGGGGTTAAACTGGCCCAAAATTCTACCAAAGGAGTTAGGACAACACATTTACTTCTTAAAAAACCATACTCTATGTTCTAGTTTTATTCAAAGATATTGAATATAGATGAAGAACGTTTCTATTCACTGACTAAATTCTGTCCTTAAGAAAGGAGATACAAATTCTTGGTATAGACCTTAACTTGAATATTGGCACACAGATTCTGGCTATCCATAGACTGAGACAAGAAAGCTTCCCTCTACAAGGCTTTCAGAGCACCTCACTCTGTCCCTGCTCTGGCCATGACCCTTGTTTACCCCAGAGTTAGCAGACAATGGAACCAAGAGGGTATGACCACACAGAGCCTACATGCTTCCCTCTCTTGTTCCACTACTCAGGGCTTTGCACGTCCTGACTAAACAGCCTACACTTTCTTTGGTTTAATTTGGTGGGCATCCTCCCCAGCTCCATCCTCCCAAGGGCACATCATGTACCTGGTGGTACACACCTGTGAGAGTGGTTAAGGGGTATTTGTTTCTCTGGGATTGTGGCTGAACCTTGGATACATGAACTAGAGCATTTACATAGGCTCATGAGATACCCTTCACAGTGCAGAAATGGAAAGTAGTAAGAAAAGAGAGGTGGAATCTCCAGCCAGAGAATGGGGCCAGCTCCCCTTGTATCAACATCTTCCGCGTGAACATCTACCTAAACTTGCACTTTGGTTTTGAGATTACATATATTTATCAGAGTGAGATGAATCATTAATTTTTAATAGCTGCTTACCTTGATTTATAACTTTAAATAATTTAGACTTATAGTATGTGGATCCCATTTATAATCTTTCTTCCGGACCTACAGATGTGAACATTGAATCTTTTTGGGCTACTGAATTTCCCCCCTACCTCAATTTTGAAGACAATTCTCATTATAGTCCTTTCATGTATTTTAAATATAAGTTCCTTTCTCTTCCTCCTCATCCGGAATACTACCTCAAAACCCCGGGAGGGAGGGAGGGAGGGAGGGAGGGGGGGAGAAGGACAGAAGGAAGAAGGGAAGAAGGAGGGAAGGAAGGAAGGAAGGAAAGAAGGAAGGAACGAAGGAAAGAAGGAAGGAAGGAAGGAAGGAAAGAAGGAAGGAAAGAAGGAAGGAAGGAAGGAAGGAAGGAAGGAAGGAAAGAAGGAAGGAACGAAGGAAGGAACGAAGGAAAGAAGGAAGGAAGGAAGGAAAGAAGGAAGGAACGAAGGAACAAAGGAAGGAAAGAAGGAACGAAGGAAGGAAGGAAGGAAGGAACAAAGGAAGGAAGGAAAGAAGGAACGAAGGAAGGAAGGAACGAAGGAAGGAAGGAAGGAAAGAAGGAAGGAAGAATTATCATAAAATCCAGGGGCTAAACTCAAAGGAAATGGAAATTTATGTTTATAAAAAGTCTGTACACAATTGTTCATAGAAGTTTTATTCACAGTAGCCCAAATCTGGAATCAACTGATCTATCCTTCAACAGATGAATGGTTAACAATGCTATGGTACATGAACACCATGAAATACTACTCAGTCATAAAATAACCAAACTTTGCATACACAACAATTTGGATGAGTTTCCAGAGAATTGTATGAAGGGCTTGAGAAGTTGATGTGATTATAAAAGGACAAAAGGAAGCACACTCATGGTGACGGATCCAGCCAGGATCCTGATCATAGTAGCAGACACATGAATCCAGACATTTAATAAAATGTATAAACTAAACACACACAGACACACATAATCTTTTTTTTTTAGGATTTATAATTTATATCTCCCTCTTAGGAATTTAAAGATGAACACTAACATTAATCTCTGTAAGTGCCTGAATTAAAGAAATGTTTAGTTTTTATTAATTCAGCATCCAATTTTGCACTAAAAGTTTTCTCTTAACACCTATTTATTATATCTTGTGTTCTTGGCACTCATTTCTTTTGTGTTAAGAAATATGAGTTTAACCAGTTAGGGGAAATAGGTATCTAGGCTCTCCTGGAAAACCTGGTCGTTCATCTTATGAATTTATACCTACCCCTTTCACTTTGAATTGATTCCTTTGCTTAATTTTCCACAGGTGAAGGGATAATAGAGTTATTTCTCAGAACTTCATATTCTTCCATAGTTAGAACTTCATATCCCTTCAAAACCAGAAATGGACTAATGGAAATGCTCATAGAAGCCATCTTGCAAATTTACAATTGCTTTGGTTTCAATGGAAAGTTTTATTGAAATAATGGTAGATTCACATGCAATAGTAAGAAATAATAAAGTAATCTCGTACACACCTTACTTAATATCACTTTGTAAAACTCTGGTATGATGCCACAACAAAAGTACCAAGATATTGTCATTTATACAATCTACCAATGTATTTTTTTTATTTCCTTAGATTGTCTTGTACTCGTGTGTGTGTGTGTGTGTGTGTGTGTGTATGTGTGTGTGTGTACACATGCAGCACTTTTTAGGACTGGTATTTGCCGAAATATATTTTTGCAAGGGCTGGTTTAAGTCAGAGTTGACCAGAATAATTTCTAAGATAGCTTCACCATACATTATATTTCAATTATCCAAGTAACTGCCATTACCCCTTACTGGTCCCATAAAATATTTGTAGTCATTCTTTTTTGTTTGCTTTATGAAGATCTACAGAAAAAAAAATACAAGTTCTCCTCAATTAAAAAAATCATGTACCAGAAATTCTGTAAGTATATTTTAATTTATTTTTCTCTTAATAAATAGATAGTGTAGTTGGTTGGCTTTTTTTCATTATTATTATGTTATGTTAATCACCGTACATTACATCATTAGTTTTTGATGTAGTGTTCCATGATTCATTGTTTTCATATAACACCCAGTGCTCCATGCAGCACGTGCCCTCTTTAATACCCATCACCAGGCTAACCCTTCCTCCCACCCCCCTCCCCTCTAGAACCCTCAGTTTGTTTTTCAGAGTCCATAGTCTCTCATGGTTCATCTCCCCCTCCAATTTCCCCCCCTTCATTCTTCCCCTCCTGCTATCTTCTTCTTTTTTTTTAACGGCTTTTTGATATGATAATATGTAGGTCGACAATTAAATTCAAATACAATCTAATTTTTGACACAATCCTAAAAAGAGAAACTCACAGTACTCTATGTATGAGGCATTATTTTTGTACTTCAGCATGCTCTTATATTTTTGTCTATACTTGATAATTCATGATATTGAAATGCCTTTGTGATCTGGAGCAATTCACTAAAACCATGATTCCCTAAGGTCATCTTGTTCTGAGCACATTGTTATTTATTCTTATTTTACTGCAGTGATTTGACTTAGCATAATGCTGATCTGACTCTCTTTTTGACACTGAATTTTATTGCAGGCATGTGTCAGCTTATTCCTGAAGTGGTTATACATAAGCCCATCTCAAATATTCACTGTCCTATTTTGTGGTCTTTTTTCAGGCAACACTTCCATTGAGAGCAATGGCCCTGACTTAGCTCTTTAAGTGTCTCACCAATCAGGATGGAAGTTTCATTTCTAGTGGAATGAACTATTCAAGCAAATATATTCCCATGAAGAGAGCAAAGCTGAAGGTTCATTAATATTCAGGCCTGCTGCAGATGAGAGGCTTCTCTTAAGTAAGCACATTAATCTTATCTTTCTTATAAGGACACTTTGCTAAGTGACCCAAGCCAGATGCCTTCATGTGGCTTTCTCAGTTTTAGGGCTCAAAAGTTGCAATACAAAGACAAAGAGTTATCCCCGCCCCTCCCCCCAGCAAAACCCAGTGCTCTCAATTGCTTCTTTATCCCCAAACTTTCAATCATCATTCACGCGCGAGTTAACATTGTTTTTGGCACAGAACTTAGGGCAAATGTGTAACTTGTGTTCAAAGATGATGTTTATCTTTGTCCTGAAACAACTAATAAATTTCTCATTAGCCTTTTTTGGGAAATTCAGAAATCAGGATTTCTTCTGAAAGTTACCATCTATATTGGTTTATAAAGAAATATCAAGGAAAGATCCTATTAAGATACATTATTTTATCCCCCCATTATTCCCTATTCTTCACAACTCAATATCTACTAACTTTTCTTCTAAAACATAATAATCAATATTAATAAATCAGAATGTTTATTCTTACATCACATAAAGATGACTAGGTGAACTATCATCAAATCCTCATGGTACCCTCAGTTAATATAAGTTAATGTAAGTTCTTGCAGTACGTACAAAAATTTACCTCAGGATTTTTTGGGCGACACCTCCAAGTGTAGGTAATAATCATCTGGATTGAAAATGAGACACAATGTGTGACTATGTGGCTTTGTATTGTACAATACAAAGCCATGTGAAATAGGCCACGCATCAAGGCTATTGCAAAGAAAGTGTGGTGTGGAAAAAAACTTTCACAAGTCACAAGAGCAGACGCACTAAATTTCAGACATTGATTTGTCAATGAGCTATTTTCTCCAGGTAACTTTAGATTGATTGTTCTAGAGTGAATATCAGAGGTTTTGTGTAATTATTCTCCCAACCTACAGAACCTTCATGTACCTATCATGCCTACTAGGTTCCTCATGTTTACAACACACTCCAGGTTTGATTTGTCTTAACCCTCATAATAACGCAGAGTATTATATATATTATCACCCCTATTTTTAAAATGAGGAAATGTAACTCTTCTGTCACTATCACATACTAGCCAAAATCAAAGAGGCAATCTAGCATCATGTATCACCCATAGTTTGCATATATTTTTTTGTTTCTCATTCCTGATTTCTGATAAGTATACATTTAATGATTTTTTCCCTTTGTAAACCTGCTTTCTCCATCTTATCACTTAAATTAGAAGAGTACAGGAATAATGGATTCTTCTAACAGTGCTCAAAAATTTCAGGTAAGCAGAGGTTCCAAGATAGGAAAAACTGGAATACCGTTACGTATAAAAACACTGGTTGGAACTAGAGGATATTATTCTAAGTGAAAATAAGTCAGTCAGAGAAAGACAAATACCATATGATATCACTCATAAGTGGAATTTAAGAAAGAAAACAGATGAACATATGGGAAGGAGGAAAAGACAAAAAGGAAAGAGGAAAACAAGCCATAAGAGACTCAGAGATAGAGAATAAACTGAGGGTTGATGGAGGGAGGTAGATGGGGGATGGGATTATGGGTGATGGGTATTAAGGAGGGCACTTGTGATGAACACTGGGTGTTGGATGAAAGTGATGAATCACTGAATTCTACTCCAGAAACCAATATTGCACTCTAAGTTAACTAACAATATTAAAAAAAACAAAAACAAAACAAAACAAAAAAAACACCCAATGAAATGGAGGAGTGGCCCATTAGACATTGATCTGATGAAAAAGACCAAGAATTTCAATGAAAAGTGAAAAATAGGAGGAAGTGAGGAATTTCAAGTAAACTGGAAAACTCCAGGAGGAATAGAGAAGCTTTTAAAGCCAGAGAGAAACTAACAGACCAGCTAAGAAAAATAAATTATAACTGCCATGTGCTGGCAGTTTACCTATTGTCTTAGCTTTAAAGTCACACTTTAAGTACAATTGCCAACACTCTATACCAACCATGATTCTTCTTTGTGAGTGGCACCTCATAGATTCAGCCAGTAGAAGACATTGATTGAAAAGATTAAAAAGGCAAAGGAGGAGTACCTGGGTGGCTCAGTGGTTAAGCGTCTGCCTTCGGCTCAGGTCATGATCCCAGGGTCCTGGGATCGAGTCCCACATCGGGCATCCTGTTTGGCGGGAAGCCTGCTTCTCCCTCTCCCACTCTTCCTGCTTGTGTTCCTGCTCTCGCTATTTCTCTCTCTGTCAAATAAATGAATAAAATCTTAAAAAAAAAAAAGGCAAAGAAAAGAAGGGATTTTTGTCTCTCATTTTGTGCTGCTCCTCACACAATCCCCTAAGAATGGCAATGCTTCATCCCAGCCACAGGAATTTGTTAAATCATCCTTAGTTTGTTCCAGCTTCAGGCATCCTTCAGCCCTTCCAGAACCAGCCATAGGACATGCTCTCAGAGGTACCAGCAGCAGCCAGCTAACACCCTCCCCTCATCAGAGTCTGGAGGGGCACCAGCCACGTGAGGCTCCTCTTCTGAGCTTCTGTGTTCTTACCCCTTTCTCCCGCATCCCTAGTGATGATGGCTATTTCATGCAGTTCTTATCTTTGAGTTCCTGAATGTTCCCTCTATGTATTCAGGTGGCATAGCTCTGCAACAAGTTCCTGCATTAAAGTATTTCTGTTGAAATAACTAATATGGTTTTCATTTCCTCACTGGGTCCTGACAAAAACAAGGATAATCTGAGAAAAGACAATACAAATATAAAAATAAAATTCTTGGAGTATATAAAATTTCTCTTCAACTAGTATATCCCTATTTCTAGGCATTTGTAGGTCATGTTTGTCCTTATCTCAGACTGAGAATTTTACGTCTTCTCTAAGCATGTCAGTGAGATAATTGGAATTTATAAATTAGTCCAAAGCCACCCATTTGGCTGTTAGTCTTAATCTACCATTTGAATGTATAGGCACAGTACAGTATTAACAGAAAACAGACTTTTTATGCTTGGAAAATCAAGCAGGATGATTTGGGGATGATAGCTAGCTGGCAGGTGTATGCTTGTGTTTGTGTCTCCTCGTGCATCTAATTTTGTAAAATCATATATAATCCAAAGAGAGGTGCATTAGAAAAATTACACACATAAAATTTAGAATATAAAAGTAAACCTTACAGTACAGAGCATTTATTTTTCAAAGTTCTTTATCATGACTTGTTGTTAATATTAAAGTCATTGCTATAGTGATGCTAAAATTGCACTTCATACTTCCAAAAAAATTGAGTCAAATGCTCTTAGGTAATTAATTTTATCATATTCTGAAACATCGAGATTTCAACAATTTAAAAACCATTTGTTGGCATGGAAACATGAACTTAATTAAAACTGGATTAAACTAATTAACCTGAAACATATTGTACTACTGAGTTTTTGATTTAGAATACTTTGGAAGAAAAAGAACATTTTTCATAATCATTTTAGGTCTTTTATCTAATGGAAGTGTTTAGGTTTTATAATGGACCTATACATGCACTAATGTGTCAAATGACTGTTTTCATGGAGAGAAGATGGTTCTGAAGAAGATTTCCATAATTAAAATGCCAATTTTCTTGTGGGAATGCAGAGAGCAGACATTTTATGAATATTGTTTATTGTCCTTGCTTAACCATGGTATCCAGAAAATTTAAGAAAAATAACCACGTCATTATCCTTTATTTTGTCCTTTGTATTTCATCCCAATGGGCTAAGATTTGTGTCACATTGATGAGGGACATCACACCACAATGAACCAAAAAATAAAACATGGTTTAGAGTAAGACAGCTAAAAAGTTTGTGGTAATGATTTGATAATTTCTGTATTTTAAGAACGAATATTTTTTTTTTTGGCAGAAAAGAAGCCCATAAGTACACAGATGTTATTCACTGAATACATTTTAGATTATCATTATATTTTTTCAATTAAAGGTTTGTTTTGGAGGCCTTCGTATTCATCTTATACATGGTGTTTACTGTGTAGTAAGCTCAAGCTTGGACTATTTAAATAGATCCATTGGAGATGCCTTGCTGTCTGTCAACCATATGCACATTATCCACTCTTTCAGTAAAAACAAAATCCTCTCTGAGCCTCCGTGCTCTGAGGGGTGTGACTGCCATCCTAGCTCTAAGGCTTCAGTGGAGTCTCTGTAATAAGGCCAGTTGGCTAAGCTGAACTACATTTCCCAGAATTCTCTTTATTGGATCTTTCTAATTAGAGCAGCCACATGGAAAGTTCTTGGGAGATTCGGGAGGCAGAAATGAAGCAGCAGCCATTGTACAGCTCATTCATTTTGCTGTGTGTGCATGTTTTGTGTGTGTTCATCACAGTGAGGAAGACCCCTGGCTTCTCCAGGATACCCATACACCAAGCGTGTTGGATCGTTTGACATGCATACAAATGGGCACACTGTAGAAAAGTATTTCCATCAGGTGCCCATCCTGTGACCTGACACCACTGGAACAGCAGGAGTCTAAAATCAAAAAGACAGATACTTGAGGGTGGGGGCCTGGGGCTGTTGTTGCAGTGCTTTTGCTTTCCTTTGTATGAGGGGTCTGACTACAGTTTGTCCATTTCACTGTCAGTAGCACAACACCCTCCCCTTTGCTCTCACTATCCCAGGGACTCCACTTCTTAGTGTCCCAACCAGGCTGTGTCACAAGCGCTCAGAACTTAGTCCGCCATAGCTTGAGGCCCCACCCCCACTCCACCCCAGCTTTGCATAATGGCAATCTAAGTTTCTAGCCCATTATCCTGCTCTCCCACCTTGTCTGCCAGCCCTCGACAAATGAATCGCACCAACCAAGTTTGGGGGGTGTCCTTGTACACACAGTGCGGGCCACAAGTACCTGACATAGGAGATATCCTTCCCACAGGGAGGTCAATGGCCAACTTGGGATTTCTCCCATTGATACCTCTTGTTTAGTTTGCAACTTGGCACCTTCTGAGATGAAATGTGAAGCTGGGCCCCCTACTTGGAGACCAAGGAAAGAAGCAGCTACTCCAGAATGGTAGGTGCTAGGTTTGATAAGCACAGGAACTTACACACCAGGCTTGCCTTGGGGCCTGCAAGACCAGTGGACCTCCACTTCTGCCCACCAGAATCATCACAGTGCATAGAGGCCTTATGTGGGTTCAGCCACAGCAACCCACCCACAGCATCCAGAGGACCTCAACATCACTGTGCTCTCTCAAGCTTGTTCCTATGGCTCTCTCAAGTGTGGCTCCCACTGGGGAAGGGTGAGCAGAACCCATCCCAAGGACAGGAGAGGTAGGAGGAGCCTCTGATTGCCCAGGTCCAGCTCCTGGGGCAACTGGAGTTCACATCCTCTCAATGACCTCTAACAAAACCCCAGAGGAGAGAAGGACTGACACAGGTTTTAGTCTCTCCTCCTGGGCTTTTGGTTTGTGTTGTGTGCTCTAGCTTGCTCAGTACATCCATCTTGCCTCTCTCATTGCTTCCCTTCTCATTGCAAGCTCATCATCCTCTGATGTGAAAACAACAGCTTTACAGAGACTGCCAAACCCACTCCAACAATTGTGCAAGGCCAAATCCCAAATCCCTGGTACATTAGGGATTATTGGTTATGCAGTTATGCTTCCCTGATTGAACCTCAAATGATTTAGGAACACATGTAACCCAGGCTATAGTCCATAAACACAGTCGGCTTTGCTAGCTTCCATGGCTATTTGCTCAGTGATTGGTGCTTGACTCAATTTTATTCAGTTTCATTCTGATAACTCATGTATTAATGTTCTTTCGCCTCTATACTGAGATTTTTCTATTAATGCAACTAAAAGACTTCTCGGTGGTACAATAGCTTACTTCATATTTCCCACATTTCTTTGAGGTGGTATCATTATGCCCATTATACCCCTGAGGCATGTGGTAACTGAGGCTTAGAAAAAGTAAGTAATTTATCCAAGGTCACATAACCTGTTCCAGTAGGAGTTTGATTTTAACACAGGTCTTTAATTTCAAAGCCAGTTATATTTAGCATGATTAATTAAGAGATAGGCATATAATTATCATAATGATCCATTGCTTTCAGGAAGCTCTTCTATAAATATAATGGCAGCCATAATTTAAATATAATTTGGGAAAGTGTTGGATACCTTTAAAAAGCAACTGTATTCTTTCTTTTTAAGATTTTATTTATTTATTTGACAGAGAGAGAGAGAGAGGGAAAGAACACTAGCAGGGGGAGTGGCAGGCGGAAGGAGATGGAGAAGTAGGCTCCCTACTTAGCAGAGAGCCCAACGTGGGGCTCAGGCCCCAGGACCCTGGGATCATGACCTGAGCCTAAGGCAAATGCTTAACCCACTGTGCCACCCAGGCACCCCAAAAGGCAACTGTATTCTATAGCAGATTACCTCCTTCTGTGACAGGGTCTTAGATTATATTAAGCAATTTTTAGTTTGAAGACATAAATTCTGGCCACGTTCTCTGAGTTGAAACTGGCCGTTTTATTTTTTCTTTCTGCCTCACAGCCTATTGATGATTTGAGGTAAAAATGGCTTGTCTGAGTTTTCATCAGATTAAGTGAATTGACCAGTTTTGTTTTGACATTGGAGAAAATACTCTCAGAGCTCCTTTCAGTCATATTGGTCTTATTTATAGAATTTGATTCATGTTTTTATTTCCATAATGTTATGTGAACATTTAGTTTCATATTAAAATATCATTTACACATAATTTCCTTACACCAGAGAGTCAATTTAAATTTGCATCAAATTTTATAATCTATGTAAAGTGCATCCCTTGGGATCTCCTGGGAAGTAAGTGGAGTGGTGTATCTATGTGTTTCACAGTGGACTTAAGACAAGGGGGACAAAATTTTAGAAAAGAGTTATCATTAGTATTATATAAGTGTTGTGTAATTTCAAAGGCCATTCACTCTTCTTTATTCTAATGGAAACTTATTCACAACTGGCATTGTAGAAGGTTTCTTAAATGCAGAGAAAATGAAACCTTGCCGTTGAGGAGTTCACAGATTAGGAGACATAGACAATACAGCAAACACAAATATTAGTGATCTGTTCAGAATGTTCTTAGACCACAGGTTGCTTAACTGGGCTTATGTTAATGAAGTGCTGGAGAAAATGTCGTTTGTGCTGAGTCTTGAAGGCTAGATAGGAACTAATCAGGCAAAATAAGAGAGATGACCAAAAACAATTACAGAAGAAATAACATGCAAAAGTTCAAAGATGTAGTAATGATAGGTAGGGAATGGGGGAGAAAGACAATGTGTTTGGAAAGTTATTATGTATATTTTAAAATATTTATTTATTTATTTGAGAGAGAATGGAGGGGAGGGACAGAGGGAGAGTGAGAGAGAGAATCCCAAGTAGATTCCATGCTGAGTTGAGCCTGACACAGAGCTCAATCCCACAACCCTGAGATCATGACCTGAGCAGAAATCAAGAGTCAAATGCTTAACTGACTGAGCCACCCAGGCGCCCCTGGAAAGTTATTGTAAAGGGAATAGAGGAACCAAATAATAGAGTATGTGTCTTAAGCCAAGAATTCTATTTAGGCAGGAGAAGATCACTGAGGCACTTTAAAGATGGGAATGACAAAATCAGGGAGACAACTTAAGAGAAAAAGAGAGGATGGATTGGAGAGGAAGAAAATTAGGAAATCAGGAGACCAGTTAGGAGACAGTGACAATAATCCAGATCCAATATGTTAAGGGACTGAAATAAAGTTGTGGTGGATGTATACTTACATTTTAGGATTTTGCAATAGATTGGAAAGTACATATAAAAATAAAAGAAATCTATGGTCATAGTTTGGAAAGTATGTATGTAAATCAAGCCTCAAATCACAATTTTTAAATAAATAATAATACATGTTTATAAAGTGCTTACTACAAGAACCAAGAACTACTTTAAGTTTATCACCATATAACTCAATTAGTTCCCAGGACAACTGTTATATAAGCTGTTACAATCTCAATTTTTTCAGATAAGCATATGGGTCCCAGAAGTTAGGCAATGTGCCCAGTGTCGCCCAGCCAGCCTGATGGGGCTGATATTGGAATCAAGGTGGCTAGCTCCAGAGTCCATGCTTTCCACCCCCATGTACTACTCAGGAGCTAAGGTTCCTTGAGCACTTTCCCTGTGTCAGATGCCACAATAACACTTGAAGTCTTGCAGCAAACCTCCGAGTTAGTTGCTGTTCTTGTCTCCGTTTTACATATGAAGAAATTGTAAGTTAGTGTCTAAGCAAAATAATAAGAATGAATGTAAAAATGAAAAAAAAAGGAATCAAATTAGCATCTGAGCAAAATAACACAAATATGAAGTACAGGAACCAGGATCCAATGACATATCTGTGTCATTCTAAATTAGTGCTCTTATCCACGACACCATGGATTTCTACCCCAGAAAACTGATACAGACTATGCACTATGCCAGACGCTTGCTATGCAATGAGGAAGCAAATAGAGCGTTTGGAGCCAATGAGCTTATCATCTAGTAAAACAGAATCATGAACACTTTGTGCACTGTGGTATACGCCATAATATCTAACAAAGAGCCTTGTTAGAAAGAAAAATAAAAGAAAAGGAGGTAGATTAAAAACATTATCAAGGTCCTGCTTACATCCTTATTCAGTATTAATATATCTGTAAACACGACTTTTGTTTGTGACTTTCCTGATATATAAGTTGAAAATTTTCCATCAGAGACAAAGAAAAGCAATTTTTTCTTTAAATTATTTGGAAAATTTTCCTCATGTCTCTGAGATAACTCCATTACCTCCTCAATTCAATAGATACCTATGGGAACCCAATTTGATACCAGAGTTTCAAAATATAGATTTTATTCTTAAAGATCTGAAGCCTTAATTAAGTAGTTATTTATTACATTTGTATTGAAACCAGCTTTAAAAGTGGTGTAAAATTTTGGATTTTTAAAAGAAGAAGGAATACAGTTTTATTGAGAGGTTAAGGAAGATTGAGGACATAGATTCAGTATAGCCTATTATCAAGAGACAATTTCACTAGGAGTAGTGGGAAAGGGTTGTTTTTTGGCTTGTTTTTTAAGATTTTACTTATTTATTTGACAGAAAGAGAGAGCGCACAAGCAGGGGGAGCTGCAGGCAGAGGGAGAGGGAGAAGCAGGCTCCCTGTTGGGCACAGATCCTGATGTGGGGGCTCCATGCCAGGGTCCTGGGATCATGACCTGAATGGAAGGCAGACACTTAATTCACTGAGTCACCCAGGTGCCTTGGGAAAGGTGTTTTGTTTTGTTTTGTTTTGTTTTGTTTTGTTTTTTCCGGTGGAAGGGACAGTGTGGTAAAGGTACAGAGATGGCAAAAAATGGATCATGTTCAGGAAACAACAAACATTTTATATGGTTAGTGCATTAGGAAAATAAAGAGAGTAGTGAGAGCTACATTAGAAAATATAAGGGGAAAAGTGGAAAAGGTCACTGACTACAAGGCTGAGTAATTTGTACTTTCTTTGGCGGAAAAGACTTTGGAGTATTTCAAGCAGATAGTAGTTCTGTTTTACTTATTGACACAGGGGTTGCATTTATTATCAATCTCATTACTATTTCTAATATAAACTTGTTGAGGGTCTACTATGTGTAAGGTGATACAGGCAGATCATTTTTCCTAAGTACCGTAATCTAGTTTCTAATTCAAGAGAGAAATCTTTAAGACTAATCATGATATAATGGTTTGCAGCAGCTCCACACAATTAGATAGATTCTTAAAGAATTACAGCAATGCTGATGCTAAAAATGATTAATCCAAGTCTGAAATATTGACCATTTACATCATCAAAGCATAAACAACTATATTTGCTTTCCTTCCCTGTGGCCATGACTGTGTGATCCATTAGAATTGCTTATGACATTTTATTGTATTTCTTTTCAGCTGCTTCAGAAACCCAGCTTTTAGGTAATTACATAAGTCCTGTTGTGAGGGAGATTATTGTCAAAGATGAATAAAATTACTGAAGTGACTATGTCCAGAATTTTCCACTATCACACACATACCTCCATTTCTTTGCTTGCCCACATAGTTTGGTTTGGTGGAATTTAGTTGCAGATTATTTAAAAACGTGTTTTAGCATTGTGTAGAAATAGCCTTACAGATGCTAATATTCAGGAAATATATTTATATGTGAATGATTGAATAAGAATATATAACATATATAATATATTCTTGTTCATTTACTTACATACTCTCGTACAATGCACTGGGAATACAGCAATAAACAAGGAAGACAAAAATCCATGCTGTCATAGTGCTTACATTTTAGTGGAAGAGGAGACAGACAATTAACCCACAAACTGTATATGCATATATATGTATATTAGTACATGTGTGACTCTATCTAAATATCTATCTACCTATCTCTCTATCTATCATCTATCTGTATTAGGGTTTGCAAGAGAAAGAGAATGAGCGGGCTATAAAGATACTTATTATAAGGACTTGGCACACATGATTATGAAGGCTGATAAGACCTAAGATCTACTGGATGAATTAGCAAGCAGGAGACCCCAGAAAGCCAATGGTGTAGTTCCGGTTCTAAGGCAAATAAGTTTGAGATCCTGGAAGAGCTGATGTTTCAGTTCAAATGTATGTATGTATGTATGTATGTATTTATGTTTAGATCTTATTTATTTATTTGACAGAAAGAGAGACAGCGAGGGCGGGAACACAAGCAGGGGGAGTGGGAGAGGCAGAAGCAGGCTTCCCGCGGAGCAGGGACCCGGATGCCGGACTCAATCCCAGGACCCTGGGATCATGACCAGACCCGAAGGCACATGCGCAACGACTGAGCCACCCAGGCACCCCTCAGTTCAAATTTAGAGGCAAGAAAAAGCCAATGTTCTAATTTGAGGGCAGTAAGGGAGGAAGAATTTTCTCTTACTCTGGTAACACTCTTTTTTTTTTTTTTTTTCTCTTCAGGCCTTCAGCTAACTGGATAAGTCCCACTAACTTGAGGGAGGGCAATCTACACAGCCTGCCAATTTAAATGTTAACCTCATCCAAAAACATCCACACAGACACATACAGAATAATGTCCAAATATCAAGTTGACACATAAAATTAACCATCACACCATTTATCTACTAATAATGTTAGAAAATATTAAGTGCTATGGAAAATAGCCAACTAGGAAGTGTAGATTAGAAATAATGGGTCTGTTGTAGACAGCTGCATTTTTTAATATGGTTGACACAGAATGCCTCACAGGGAAGATGATATTTGACTGAAGACTTAAAGAACTATAGAGTTGAAGGAGAAAGCCATAAATATATGTGGGAAAATCTCCATATACAAAGAAAAATAATAGCAAAGGCTCTGAAGTAGGGGTCAGCCCAGGAGGCTCTAGGAACAAAAACACACAAACAAAAACAGTGTGGTTGCAGTAGTGTCCACAATAGGCAGGTAGCCAGTGAATTTTAAAATTTATATGAATTGTATGCCATTTTTATTTTGTTTATCTTAAAATAATGAGTGTAAAGCTGATTTTTTTATTTTATTAAGTATTTTAATTATTTGCCAAAACAATGATGTGCTTATCTCCAAGAAAGTTGACCACGTATTTACAAAGACATATGATCTAAAAATGTGCAGCGACCACACAAGTTTTATACCAGGTATAGAAAGCTGTTTCAACATTCAAAAATCAGTTAATGTGATCTGTCATTTCAATAGCCTAAAAAAGAAAAATCACATCATGCTATCAATAGATTCAGAAAAAAAACATTTGACAAAATCTAACTCTTATTCATGATGAAAAGTTTCTGTGAACTAGGAATAGAGAACTTCCTTGCCTTGATAATACATCTACCCCCCTCAAAAACGGCAATAAAAAACAACAACAAAAACAACCCACATCTAACATCTTACTTAATGGTGAGAAACTTGAAGTATTCCTTTTGAGATTAGATACAAGGCAAGAATATCTTTTCTCACTACTCCTTTTCAATGTTGTACTGGAATTTCTAGCTAGTGCAATAAGACAAGAAACAGAAGTGAAATATATACAGATTGGGAAGGAAGAAATAAAATTGTCTTGGTTTGCAAATGACATGATTGTCTACATAGAATACCCCAAAAGTGACCAAAAAAAATAAAAAAGCTACTGGAACTAATAAGTAATTATAGCAAAGGTGTATGCTATAAGGTTAATATACAAAAATTGATTGATTTCCTATATACTAGCCATGAACCAGTGGCATTTGGAATTGAAAACGGAATACCATTTATATTAGTACCTGATGATACCTGATAAAAGTGAAATACTTAGGTATAAATCTAACAAAATATATACAAGATCTATATGAGGAAAACTAAAAAATTCTGATGAATAAAAACAAAGAAAAACTAAATAAATGGAAATATATTCCATGTTCGTGGATAGGAAGAATCAATATTGTCAATATGATAATTCTTTCCAACTTCATCTGTAGATTCAATGCAATCCCAATCAAAACACCAGCAACTCATTTTGTATATATACCAACAAACTGATTCTAAAGTTTATATGCAAAGGGACAGATCTAGAATAGCCAACACAGAGCCAGCTATTTGAAAGAGAAGAACAAAGTTGGAGGACAAACATTAACCAACTACAAGACTTAACAGTAAAGCTACAGAAATCTAGACAGTCTGTATTAGTGAGAGAATAGACAAGTACATGCACAGAACACAATAGAGAGACCAGGAGTAGATCCACATAAATTCAACTGATCTGTGATAAAGGAGAAAAGGCAATAAAATAGAGCAAAGATAGTCTTTTCAATAATTGGTGCTGTGACAACTGGACATCCACATGCAAAAACATGAATCTAGACACAGACCTTACACCTTTCACAAAAACTAACTCAAAATGACTTAAATGTAAAATGCAAAAATACAAAATTTCATGAAGATAATACAGGAGAAAATGTAAATGACATTGGGCATGGTGATGACTTTTTAGATAAAACACCAAAACCATGATCCAGGAAAGAAAGAATTAATAACCTGGACATTATTAAAATTAAAAACTGATGTTCATTGAAAGACATTGTCAAGAAAATGAGAAGACAAGCCAGAGTCTGGGAGAAAATATTTTCAAAAAACATATCTAATTAAGGACTGTTACCTAAAATATACAAAGAACTTTTAAAATTCAACAATAAGAAAACAGGGGCGCCTGGGTGGCTCAGTCGGTTAAGCAGCTGCCTTCGGCTCAGGTCATGTTCCCAGGGTCCTGGGATCAAGCCCCGCATCGGGTTCCTGCTCTTCAAGAGCCTGCTTCTCCCCCTCCCACACCTCCTGCTTGTGTTCCCTCTCTCGCTGTGTCTCTCTCTGTCAAATAAATAAATAAAATCTTAAAAAAAAAACAATAAGAAAACAAAAAAAACAATTAAAAAACGAGCCAAAGACCTTAACAGACCCACACTAAAGAAAGATACATATGGCAAATAAGCATATGAAAAGATGTTTTCCACATCACAGGTCATTAAGTAAATGCAAATTTGAACAATGAGGTATCACTACACACTAATTAGAATGGCCAAAATCCAAAACACTGACAATCCCAAATGTTGACAACAATGTGGAGCAAAGGGAACTCTCATATTGCAGGTGGGAATGTGATATGGTACAGCCACTTTGGAAAACAGTTTGGCAGTTTCTTACAAAACTGAATGTATTCTTACAATACATTCTGACAAAGGCATTTTACCACAGGAATTGAAAACTTGTGTCCACACAAAAACCTGCACATGGATGTTTATAGCAGCTTTATTCATAATTGCCAAAATTTGGAAGCAACCAAGATGCCCTTCAGTAAGTGAATGGATGAATACTCAGTGGTACATCCAAACAATGAAATATTATTCAGCATTGAAAATAAATGAGCTGCCAAGCCATGAAAATATATCCAGGAAACTTAAATGCAGATTGCTAAGCAAAAGAAGCCAATATGAAAAGGCTATATATTTTATGGTTCCAACTATGTGACATCCCGAGAAAAGCAAAACTATGGAAACAGTAAAAAGATCAGTGTTGCCAAGGGTGGAGTGTGATGGGAGAGATAAATACAGCACAGAGGATTTTTAGGACTGTGAAAAACTCTATGTGATACACTAATGTTGGATACTTGTCATGATACGTTTGTCCAAGTCCACAGAATGCACAATAACAAGAGTGAACCCTAAGGTAAACTTACTATGAACTTTGGGTAATTATGATGTTCATCAACTGTAACAAATGTACTACTCTGGGTGGGGCACTTTGATAAAGGGGAGACTATGCATTTGCAGTGGCAGAGGAGCTATGGGAAATTACTCCGCCTTGCCTTCAATAGTGCTGTGAATCTTAACTTGCTCTAAAAAAAAATAATAATAAAGTCATTTTAAAATTTTTAAAATACTGTGCAGCCCTCTGTGAGAGAAAAGCTAATTGCTAATTCTTTTTTTCCCCCAATCTGGTATCAGGCTTCCTATTTTTTGTCCTTAATGTAGCATGTGATAAATGTGGCTGTGCCTAGCAGAGGGCCTGAGGGTTCCATGTCAGCCATATTGTGGTGCTCTGCAGCAATATTTAAAAAAATTCATACAATTCTAAATGTCTGAGCATTCTCATATTGTTTTGTGATTCAATTTGAAATATAAACATCAATGACCTTTTCAGAATCAAATAAAACTTTTTCAGTCAAATTGCCCTTTGCTTATAACTAAGAAATAAGCAGTAGTTTGTGGTGTTGGAAGCCTACTCTCACTGATTATCTTGAGCATGTGTTTTTATCCAGTGTATTACTTTCCACAGATCAGTAAACTCAAACAGTAGTGAGAGCTGGGAAGGAGGGTCTATCTACCTTACAATGATTCTCCTGGGGGCCACAGACAACCCCAGACACTCTTAGAGACTGTTCTTCATTACCCTAGGAAAGTAAAGAGGCCTGAAAGCAAGCTGCCTTCTGATGGCTTACCCAACCTACACAGCCACAGTAAATAGTTACTTGGTAGAAATCCTCCCAAGAGGATTTGGGAGAATCCTTTCTCCCCATTTCATCCTACCCAAGCCTGCCCCAACCATTCATCTTACTCTGATTGTGCGGCTCTGGAAATGTGAGTGCAGGCTACTGTCCTGAAACAAAGTCCCTCCAGTGTGGACAGGAATGAAGTTCACAGTTAAAGAGAAAGGGACAGGGAGTTGACAGGGAGAGAAATAAAGAGGTGGTATTTACACCCTAGATTCTAGTTGCTGAGGCTTCCCCTCCAAACTTTGCTCTCCATCTCTTCTTTCAACCCTAGGTACCTTCCCAAAAACCTTCAAATAATTAAATGTCACCCCCCTTCTTCTTCTCTGTCTTCTTCTTTTTTTTTCCTTTTTTTTCTTTTTTTTGCTAGTATTTGTCAGAATTGCACTTCAGTAGGACGTGACAAAGGAGGACTGTTTTAATTTATCAGCCTATAATGATGTTAAGTCTTTCCACTTCTTCTAATGACTTAATGATAGTTTGGCTTTAGAATGTCTATGATTCAGATGCTGGGGGACATTTTATTTATTCTTATTTACTTTTTTTACCTATATCACATGTAACAGCCAAATTCTATATCCATATATTTTATAAATGTGCAAAATAAATCTAGTAATTTTCTTTTTTTAATTTTTTATTGTTATGTTAATCACCATACTAATGATGTAATCATCATTAGTTTTTGATGTAGTGTTCCATGATTCATTGTTTGTGCATAAAACCCAGTGCTCCATGCAGAACGTGCCCTATTTAATACCCATCACCAGGCTAACCCATTCCCCGACCCCCTCCACTCTAGAACCCTCAGTTTGTTTTTCAGGGTCCATCGTCTCTCATGGTTCATCTCCCCCTCTGATTTCCTCCCCTTCATTCTTCCCCTCCTGCTATCTTCTTCTTTTTTTTTTCTTAACATATATTGCATTATTTGTTTCAGAAGTACAGATCTGTGATTCAACAGTCTTGCAAAATTCACAGCGCCCACCATAGTACATACCCTCCCCAATGTCTATCACCCAGCCACCCCATCCCTCCCACACCCCCACCACTCCAGCAACCCTCAGTTTGTTTCCTGAGATTAAGAATTCCTCAAATCAGGGAGGTCATATGATACATGTCTTTCTCTGATTGACTTATTTCACTCAGCATAACACCCTCCAGTTCCATCCACGTCATTGCAAATGGCAATATCTCATTCCTTTTGATAGCTGCATAATATTCCATTGTGTATATACACCACTTCTTCTTTATCCATTCATCTGTCGATGGACATCTTGGCTTTTTCCACAGTTTGGCTATTGTGGACATTGCTGCTATAAACATCGGGGTGCACGTACCCCTTCGGATCCCTACATTTGTATCTTTGGGGTAAATACCCAGCAGTGCAATTGCTGGATCATATGGTAGCTCTATTTTCAACTGTTTGAGGAGCCTCCATACTGTTTTCCAGAGTGGTTGAACGAGCTTGCATTCCCACCAACAGTGTAGGAGGGTTCCCCTTTCTCCGCATCCTCGCCAACATCTGTCATTCCCTGACTTGTTAATTTTAGCCATTCTGACTGCTGTGAGGTCGTATCTCATTGAGGTTTTGATTTGGATTTCCCTGATGCCAAGTGATGTTGAGCACTTTTTCATGTGTCTGTTGGCCATTTGGATGTGTTCTTTGGAAAAATGTCTGTTCATGTCATCTGCCCATTTCTTGATTGGATTATTTGTTCTTAGGGTGTTGAGTTTGATAAGTTCTTTATAGATTTTGGATACTAGCCCTTTATCTGATATGTCATTTGCAAATATTTTCTCCCATTCTGTCGGTTGTCTTTTGGTTTTGTGGACTGTTTCTTTTGCTGTGCAAAAGCTTTTTATCTTGATGAAATCCCAATAGTTCATTTTCGCCCTTGCTTCCCTTGCCTTTGGCGATGTTTCTAGGAAGAAGTTGCTGCAGCTGAGGCTGAAGAGGTTGCTGCCTGTGTTCTCTTTTACAATTTTGATGGACTCCTGTCTCACGTTTAGGTCTTTCAACCATTTGGAGTCTATTTTTGTGTGTGGTGGAGGGAAATGGTCCAGTTTCAGTCTTCTGCATATGGCTGTCCCATTTTCCCAACACCATTTGTTGAAGAGACTGTCTTTTTTCCATTGGACATTCTTTCCTGCTTTGTCAAAGATTAGTTGACCATACAGTTGAGGGTCCATTTCTGGGTTCTCTATTCTGTTCCATTGATCTATGTGTCTGTTTTTGTGCCAGTACCATGCTGTCTTGATGATGACAGCTTTGTAATAGAGCTAGAAGTCTGGAATTGTGATGCCGCCAGCTTTGCTTTTCTTTTTCAATGTTCCTCTGGCTATTTGGGGTCTCTTCAACTTCCATTCAAATTTTAGGATTATTTGTTCCATTTCTTTGAAAAAAGTGGATGGTGTTTTGATAGGGATTGCATTGAATGTGCAGATTGCTCTAGGTAGCATCGACATCTTCACAATGTTTGTTCTTCCAATCCATGAGCATGGACCGTTTTTCCATTTCTTTGTGTCTTCCTCAATTTCTTTCATGAGTATTTTATAGTTTTCTGAATACAGATCCTTTGCCTCTTTGGTTAGATTTATTCCTAGGTATCTTATGGTTTTGGGTGCACTTGTAAATGGGATCGACTCCTTAATTTCTCTTTCTTCTGTCTTGGTGGCGGTGTATAGGAATGCCACTGATTTCTGTGCATTGATTTTATATCCTGCCACTTTACTGAACTCCTGTATGAGTTCTAGCAGTTTTGGGGTGGAGTCTTTTGGGTTTTCCACATACAGTATCATATCATCTGCAAAGAGTGAGAGTTTGACTTCCTCTTTGCCGATTTGGATGCTTTTGATTTCTTTTTGTTGTCTGATGGCTGTGGCTAGGATTTCTAATACTATGTTAAATAGCAGTGATGACAGTGGACATCCCTGCTACATTCCTGACCTTAGGGGGAAAGCTCTCAGTTTTTCCCCATTGAGAATGATATTCACTGTAGGTTTTTCATAGATGGCTTTTATGATATTGAGGTATGTACCCTCTATCCCTATACTCTGAAGAGTTTTGATCAAGAAAGGATGCTGTACTTTGTCAAATGCTTTTTCTGCATCTATTGAGAGGATCATATGATTCTTCTTCTTTCTTTTGTTAATGTATTATATCACGTTGATTGATTTGGGGATGTTGAACCAACCTTGCAGCCCAGGGATAAATCCCACTTGGTTTTACCACGAGGTGAATAATCCCTTTAATGTACTGTTGGATCCTATTGGCTAGTATTTTGGTGAGAATTTTTGCATCCATGTTCATCAAGGATATTGGTCTGTAATTCTCCTTTTTGATGGGGTCTTTGTCTGTTTTTGGGATCAAGGTAATGGTGGCCTCATAAAATGAGTTTGGAAGTTTTCCTTCCATTTCTATTTTTTGGAACAGTTTCAGGAGAATAGGTATTAATTCTTCTTGGAATGTTTGGTAGAATTCCCCTGGGAAGGCATCTCGCCCTGGGCTTTTGTTTGTTGGGAGATTTTTGATGACTGCTTCAATTTCCTTAGTGATTATAGGTCCGTTCAGGTTTTCTATTTCTTCCTGGTTCAATTTTGGTAGTTGATAGATCTCTAGGAATGCATCCATTTCTTCCAGGTTATCTAATTTGCTGGCATAGAGTTCCTCATAATATGTTCTTATAATCGTTTGTATTTCTTTGGTGTTGGTTGTGATCTCTCCTCTTTCATTCATGATTTTGTTGATTTGGGTCATTTCTCTTTTCTTTTTGATAAGTTTGGCCAGGGGTTTATCAATCTTGTTAATTCTTTCAAAGAACCAGCTCCTTGTTTCGTTGATCTCTTCTACTGTTCTTTTGGTTTCTATTTCATTGATTTCTGCTCTGATCTTTATTATTTCTCTTCTCCTTCTGGGTTTAGGCTTTATTTGCTGTTTTTTTCTCTAGCTCCTTTAGGTGTAGGGTTAAGTTGTGTATTTGAGATCTTTCTTATTTCTTGAGAAAGGCTTGTATTGCTATATACTTTCCTCTTAGGACTGCCTTTGCTGTATCCCAAAGATTTTGAACAGTTGTGTTTTCATTTTCATTGGTTTCCATGAATTTTTTTTAATTCTTCTTTTATTTCCTGGTTGACCCATTCATTCTTTAGTAGGATGCTCTTTAGCCTCCATGTATTTGAGTTCTTTCCGACTTTCCTCTTGTGATTGAGTTCTAGTTTCAAAGCATTGTGGTCTGAAAATATGCAGGGAATAATCCCAATCTTTTGGTACCGGTTGAGACCTGATTTGTGACCTAGGATGTGATCTATTCTGGAGAATGTTCCATGCACACTAGAGAAGAATGTGTATTCCATTGCTTTGGGATGGAATGTTCTGAATATGTCTGTGAAGTCCACTTGTCCCATGTGTCATTTAAGGTCTTAATTTCCTTGTTGATCTTTTGCTTAGATGATCTGTCCATTTCAGTCAGGGGGGTGTTAAAGTCCCCCACTATTATTGTATTGTTGTCAATGTGTTTCTTTGTTTTTGTTATTAATTGCCTTATATAATTGGCTGCTCCCATGTTAGGGGCATAGATATTTACAATTGTTAGATCTTCTTGGTGGATAGACCCTTGTAGGATATAGTGTCCTTCCTCATCTCTTATTACAGTCTTTGTTTTAAAATCTAATTTGTGTGATATAAGGATTGCCACCCCAGCTTTCTTTTGATGTCTATTAGCATGGTAAATGGTTTTCCACCCCTTCACTTCCAAGGTAGGGGTGTGTCTTTGGGTCTAAAATGAGTCTCTTGCAGACAGCGTATCGATGGGTCTTGTTTTTTAATCCAATCTGATAGCCTGTGTCTTTTGGTTGGGGCATTTAGCCCATTTACATTCAGGGTAACTATTGAAAGATATGAATTTAGTGCCATTGTATTGCCTGTAAGGTGACTGTTACTGTATATTGTCTGTGTTCCTTTCTGGTCTATGCTGCTTTTAGGCTCTCTCTTTGCTTAGAGGACCCCTTTCAATATTTCTTGGAGGGCTGGTTTCGTGTTTGCAAATTCCTTTAGTTTTTGTTTGTCCTGGCAGCTTTTTATCTCTCCTTCAATTTTCAATGACAGCCTAGCTGGATATAGTATTCTTGGCTGCATATTTTTCTCATTTAGTGCTCTGAAGATATCATGCCAGTCCTTTCTGGCCTGCCAGGTCTCTGTGGATAGGTCTGTTGCCAATCTAACGTTTCTACCTTTATAGGTTACATATCTCTTCTCCCGAGCTGCTTTCAGGATTTTCTCTTTGTCTCTGAGATTCGTAAGTTTTATTTTTAGATGTCGGTGTGTTGACCTATTTTTATTGATTTTGAGAGGGGTTCTCTGTGCCTCCTGGATTTTGATGCCTGTTTCCTTCCCCACATTAGGGAAATTCTCTGCTATAATTTGCTCCAATATACCTCCTGCCTGCCTCTCTCTTTCTTCTTTTTCTGGGATCCCAATTATTCTAATGTTGTTTCGTCTTATGGTATCACTTATCTCTCGAATTCGGCCCTCATGACCCAGTAGTTGTTTATCTCTCTTTTTCTCAGCTTCTTTATTTTCCATCATTTTGTCTTCTATATCACTGATTCTCTCTTCTGCCTCATTTATCCTATCAGTGAGCGTCCCCATTTTTGATTGCACCTCATTAATAGCCTTTTTATTTTGATTTGGTTAGATTTTAGTTCTTTTATTTCTCCAGGAAGGGTTTCTCTAATAACTTCCATGCTTTTTTCAAGCCCAGCTAGTATCTTTAAAATCATGATTCTGAACTCTAGGTCCAACATCGTACTAATGTCCGTATTGAGTAGGTCCCTGGCAGATGGTACTACCTCTTGTTCTTTTTGCTGAGGTGATTTCTTTCATCTTGTCATTTTGTCCAGAGGAGAATAGATGAATGAGAGAACAAAATGCTAACAGGTTAACAATGTCCTCAGAAAATATACTCTAAACAAATCGGAAAAGACCTGAAACCAGGGGAAAAGAAAGGGGAAGAAAGAAAAAAGAAAGAGAAAAAAAAGAAAAAGATAAAACAAACAAAAACAGAACAGAACAAAAAAAAAAAACAGCATATGATCAAATATGATCAGGCTAATGCATAGATCAGTTCCACACACTGGAAGATTTTGGGTGTATTTTGGTCTGTTACAAGATAGTGCCTCCTAAAATTGTAAAGAAAGAAAGACTTATATATGTACAAAATAAGGGTTGATACAATGAAGGGATGGAAGATGACTGTAAAGATGAAAATTATAAAAGATTTTATAAAAGGAATTGATAAGTTGTTTGAAAAAAAGAAAGAAGACTTAAAAAAAAAGGGAGAGAATGTGATCAGGCAGGAGACTAGAACAAAGCCATACACTAGAGATTTAGGGTATATTTTGATCTGTTAGAAGAAATGTATCTCAAAATTTTAAAGAGTGAACAACTTATATATATATGCCAAAAATAAGGGTAACTACTATTTGGGATAGAATATGACTCTAAAAATGAAAAATAAAAATGTTTTTTTTTTAAAGGGATTGATAAGATGTTGGTTGAAAAAGGGAAAAAGAAAAATTTAAAAAAAAACAGTTAAAAAAGTTAACTTTGAGGGTGCCTGGGTGGCTCAGATGGTTAAGCATCTGCCTTTGGCTCAGGTCATGATCCCAGGGTCCTGGGATCGAGTCCCACATCGGGCTCCCCTGCTCCTTGGGACCCTGCTTCTCCCTCTGCCTCTCTCTCTCTCTCTCTCTCTCTCTCTCTGTCTCTGTCTCTCATGAATAAATAAATTAAAAAAGTTTAAAAAAAATTAACTTTGAAAAACTAATGAATCATGGTAAAAAAGCCATGAATTCTATGTGCAGTATTCCCCTAGCACTGGAGTTCTCCCATTCTCTTTGATCGGTAAACTTGGTCTTTGCTGGCTATTCGTGCTGATCTTCTGGGAGCGGAGCCTGTTGCTGTGGTTCCCAAACGTCTTTGCCAGAGGCGGAATTGCCCCGCTCTTGTGAGTCTGGTCTAAGCAATCTGCTCAGATTTGCTCTTGGGAGCTTTTGTTCCCTGCAAGCTCTTGGTACAGCTTTGGAGGATGAGAGTGAAAATGGTGGCCTCCCAATCTCCACCCAGAGGAGCCGAGAACTCAGGGCCCTGCTCCTCAGTGTGCCTCCAGAGAAAAGCAGTCAATCACTCCCTTCTCCCCAGTCTCCGGCCATACTCCGTGCTCACCCGGCCTATGACCAAGCATTTCCATCTCTGGAACCTGACCCCGTGTGGAGTCTCCAAACCCAGCAGATCCCTGCGGTGCACTCCTGCGCTGCTCCTCCCAGGGGAGAAAGGGGAGTGTCCCCAGCTCTGCCACTTGTTGGATCCCTGCTTCCAGTAAGTGGTTGCTTCTCTGTTCAGAGAGTTGTGCTACTCTCTTCTTCGATCTCCTGTTGAGTCCATAGGTGTTCAGAATGGTTTGATTCCCCATTCAGCTGAATTCCTGAGACCAGACGAAATCCAGATCTCCTACTCCAAAAATCTAGTAATTTTCTACCACTGTTGAAATCACATTTTACAAATTGATGTAGAAAATAGGAGAGGAGAATTCTAGTTGAAGTTCATGATGAATTTGGATATGTCACTTAATTTGTCTTTTCTAAATTATCTTTAAGGTCTACTGTAGCCATATCAATAGATACTTCTTCCTCCACAATGCAAAATTGGCAGTAGTACAATAGAAAAGGATTAATCATCTCCATGCTTTTTAAAACAGTCATAGCACACTGGTATTTATAGATTACTATAAGTACAACTGGATGAAGATCCCAAGGAAGGTCATAAAAGTTGTTCTGAATGTAAATGTTTAAGTGTTGTAAAAATTTTGATCACCTTATTTATAGTTTCAGTTTTCCATGCACACTAAATATAGATAGATAAATAGATGATAGATACATAGATGATAGATTAGATAGATAGATAGATAGATAGATAGATAGATAGATAGTTAATGGATAATAGATGTATACATAGATACATAGATACATAGGCAGCAGACAGTCAGTGGGTAGGGGAAACCAATTTGTATGTAAGCACTCTGTACGTGGAGGTTAGAGTATGCTTAGAGATAAGTCTTTCCTTGTCTTTCCATTATTTTTTCCACTGTCATTTTCAGGCTATGTGTAGTGTAAATTCCCTTAAAAATATAGAATCTGAGAGAAGAAAGAGGGGCAGAAAGTTGGGGTGGGGAGGTGTAAGAGAGAAAACCATTTGCTTTGAGACACTAGACTTGCCTGTGAGGAAGGAGGAGAGGTTTGATTTGACAGGAGACTAAGTCTAAAGAACTGACTGAATATATTTTTTCTAAAATAAATTTTAAAGACAAAAGGAGCAGAAAAGTTGTGGCACCTATCCCAAGTATAGAGTCTCTGTAAGCTAGAACAGATGGGATATTCGATAGAGCACAGTTGAAATCAACCAGACAACTAAAATCTTTCCACATTATACCCTAATGGACGGAGATCCTGCAGTCACACTGGTTATGTTGCCATGTTTCTCATTCTTATTCTTACTTCATTCACTAGCTACCAAAACCTAAGATGTTTCTTGGGCTTCTTTTCCTCCACCCCAGATCTGGCTACAAAATAGGATTTTCTACTTGTCTTTTTAAAAATTCCTATATACAGATTAACTTGTAAGCTTCCTATTTTAGGTATTCAGCTGTTAACGACAGAAATATGTAGAGAAGATAACTAAATAATGAACAACTAAATAATGATCTCTAGGATCATTCAACATGTTATTTTAATAACTAGAGACAAACCTCTACAGTTGCAGAATCTTATGTTAGCTGGTTGGAGTTGCAGAGCCACCGTCTATAACCTAGGGATCTGTGGAGAGCCATACATCCAGTCATCTCTCCTTCCAGGTGAAGTGAATAACCAGTTGTGCAACTTGAAGTTTTATCCCATGGGAAGATTTCCAATTGGTGTTGTCCTTCAGGACCACTCTGGACTGGTGCAGTAGTGCATTATCTGTCCTTTAGGTAATGTCTGCATATGGTGCAGAACCATCCAGAAACAAGGCTAAGTTTTTCTTCCTCAGTCACCTGTTCAACTTTTGGTTTAACTGGTTCCCATACAAGGGGCATGGATACACTAAAGAAAGGGGCAGGCCACTCAAGATTGGTAGTGTGCAGATTTAGTAGGTAGTGGAACTTACTCACAAGGCTTGCATTGGGCAGCCGTAAGATGTGTAGATCTCTGCCCCTGGATCCCAGAATCTTTTTTTTTTTTTTAATTATGTTCAGTTAGCCAACATACATCATTAGTTTTTGATGTACTGTTCAACAATTCATTAGTTGCTTATAACACCCATTGCTCCTCACAACCTGTGACCTCCTTAATACCCATCACCTGGTTACCCCATATCCCCACCCTCCCTTCTGTAACCCTCAGTTTGTTTCCCAGAGTCCAGAGTCTCTCATGATTTATCTCCCTCTCTGATTTCTTCCCATTCAATTTTCCCTCCCTTCCCCTGTGGTCCTCCATGCTGTTCCTTATGTTCCACATATGAGTGAAACCAATCATAATTGTCTTCCTCTGCTTGACTTATTTCTCTTAGCATAATCTCTTCCAGTTCCATCCATGTTGTTGCAAATAGTGGGTATTCATCCTTTCTGATGGCTGAGTAATATTCCATTGTATATATGGACCACATCTTCTTTATCCATTCATCTGTTGAAGGACATCTCAGCTCTTTCCACAGTTTGGCTATTGTGGACATTGCTGCTATGAACATTGGGGTGCATGTGCCCCTTCTTTTCACTACATCTCTATCTTTTGGACCCCAGAATCTTAAAAGTTTATGTAGAAGACTTACCTTTACTCAGTCACATATACTAATCCTGGCCTCTCAACAACATATTGCTCTCTCAAGGCTGAATCCTGGGTCAGGTTCTAGCAAGCAGAATGCACATTCCAAGGGCAGGGGAGGGATGAGGACCCTCCAATTGTCTGGGACCAGCTCAGGTGTCAACTGGGGGTCACATCCAGCATCAACACATGTGTGGATTGAGAAAGAGAATTCAGTGCAGCGGGAGTATAGGAAGTGAACATTTGGGCCACTTCCTCTTGCATTTTACTTGTGCCTTCAGGACATGTTTGAGGTTGATCTCATATATACTACTTTCATTTTATGGAGTGCTGTTATACATGCCAAATGTTATGGATTGAAGGACAGACAATACCTGGTTCATGATGGACAGGTCAGGTCACAAGTTAACTTAGTAGCCCATGGTAGAATGTTCAGTTTCTACTAAGCCTTGTTAAAAAGCCAAAAGCTATCTCTTAAAAGGAGAGTAGCTATCCACAGAAGATAACATTGCTTTGCTCAAGAATTCTAAGGGTCTGCCCTGTGATTCCTCTGCAAGCCCTTATTAAAGGCTCCACAAAGCATTCCTATTTATAACTGATATTTCAGGCAATGTCAGGTCTGCTAACTCACATGAACCAAATGGTAAATCATTTTGCATGGCAGCCTGGGTCTGTTGCAGAGCCTTATTTTTTCTGGGTAAATTCTTGGTAAATCTAGTAAGTTGGAAACAAGATCAAGATTCCTGTGGTCTAAGATATGACATAGGGCCAGAGTTGTATAATCCTATGGTAGGATAAGGGAGACTAAGGATGGCCCTGTCAGCTGAAAAGCTGTTTGATGATCTTTGCTAATAGATACAGAAAAAGATGCACTTGCCAGCTCAATACTTGCACACTGCTGCCAATGGGTATGTAGATTTGCTCAGATAATTAAAGTATATCTGGAACAGTAGCTGCAGTTAGAGTCTCCACTGATTAAATGTACAGTAATCCATTCTCATTTTCCAAGATTAGCTGTCTTCTTCACAGGCCAAATAAGTGAATTGAATGAAGATTAGTAGGAATCACCACCCTTCATCTTTCAAGATAAGTGTTCATGGCATGAATCTTTGCAATTCCTCAAGGAATATCATATTACTTTGGGCTTACTATTTTTGTCTGTAGTGATAGTTTGATTGGCTTTCACATGGCTTTCCCTAAAATAATAGCTCTACTCTACATCTCAGGAAACCACAGCATTGCCAATTGCTAAAGTTTATTCAAATTTTGTATTCCACAGTAAAAAATAATCTCTGGGTGGGTTTGGGGATCCCTTGTTCTCACTGTGAGGAGGATCTGAGCCAAAAATCTACTGATCACTTAATCTTCATAAACTCCTTGTGGTTGACCAAAATGGTATTGTGGGTCTCCAATAGTTAGTATCAATTCAGAGTCAATGTCCTGTAATTAGTAATCCTCAAAAAGTTGGATTATTTCTCTTTCCCTTTCCAGTGTGTGTGTGTGTGTGTGTGTGTGTGTGTGTGTGTGGATTGTAGGTATGTGTATTTTTTTAAACATAGATTTGACCTTAAACAATAAGGCATCTGATAGTCCATGGTTCACAGGGAATTAGAGGGAGAAAATAAATATGAACTTGAGGAAGCAGGTATCAAGGCAAAGCTGACAGATTATGTCAGTAAAAAAAACTAAAAAAAATTTTAAGATTTAGAGAGTTTATTACTTATATAAGAAGTGAAAGGAAAAGTAGTCAAAAGTGCCAGTTTTGTCCTATAGGATGACACCAAAACCGAAAGGGCCATATGACAAAACAACATGGGTATAGGAAACCATATTGTTGAAAACACTATGGCATTACATAGATAAGCAGTTTTACATTCTGCAGCTGCATTTTAAGAGTGGCAAAGCAGAAAGCCTCATACTTCATCAGTATCTGAGTGGCAGTGAAGAAGAGAAACTGGTAGATAAGAGGTAGGTGGGAAATGACCTTGTAAGCAGTTCCTCACAAGTTCCCCATGTTCTCATATTTTAGGGTTATCACAGGGTGTGTTGCCAAATGTGAGAGCATCTGGCAAGACTTGTCTACATGGCCTATGTGGAGACATGAAAACTTGCCAAGGCATCGTGGTGGAGCTGTTCTCTCTGTAGCAAAGACTAGCTAGAATCCACAAGCCCAACCTGAAAACCACAAGTATGAGCTCGAACTTATGTCACTGCTTCCAACCTTGATAAAATAGAAGTCTATCAGGAGATCCTGGCGTCCTTTGTCCCAGAGATAAACACAAAACTTGTCCAAGGACCAAAGGAGCTTAAGGAGGATCTAGGAAAAGATGCAGTAACTGCAGGTCTGGCTTATACCTGGCCAACCAGTGGGGTGAGTCAGAGGATAAATGACAAAGTGTGCACATTGCTCTGACCTTCTGATTGTAAAATAACAAAACAGGAGCTGCATCACTTTTACCTTGCAAAGCCCATGCAAGAACATCACTTCTGGTCCACAAATGTGAAATGTAAGGGAAAGGCTATTCTGAGAAAGAGAGTTCAACTGAGCCAAATTGATATCCTATGAAACCAAAAGTATTAGTTTCCTAGGGCTACCATAACAAACTACCACAAACTGGACCTTAGAACAACAGAAGTGTGTTATTTCACAGTTCTAGAAGCTAGAAGTCAAAATCAAGGTGTCAGCAAGACCAGGCTCCCTCCGAAACCTGGAGGAGAGAATCTTTCCTTGTTTCTTCCTAGATTTTGGTGGTGACCATCAGTCCATGGTGTTCCTTGGCTTCCAGATACATCATTCCAAATTCTGTCTCTGTCATCAAGTGGCATTCTCCCTATGTCTCTGTCTTTACATGGTATTGTCCTCTTCTTATAAGGACACCAGTCATATTGGATTAGATTCCACCCTGATAACCTCATTTTAACTTGATTACATCTGCAAAGATACTATTTCAAAATAAGGTCACATTCACGGGTACTAGGGGCTCAGCTTCAACATATAATTTAAGAGGATATATATCAACCCATAACACCATCAGAGTCATTGAACTTGAAAAGGATCAGAGAGCACATGTAATTTTCATGAACAAGTAGCCCAGTTCTCTATGTCATCCTCAATGCTGGGCATGATGCTGAATCCTTGATATTGAACTTTCATGAAAGAGACCAACCAGCCCTTTGGTGACAAGTAGATTTTATCAAGCCTCTTCCATCTTGAAGGGGCCAGTAGTTCATTTTCATAGCTATATGAGTATTTAATACATGAACTTACCTTTTCTGCCCAAAACACCTCAGTTAATCCACTATGTAGAGATTTACAGTGTTCCTGGCCCACTGGAATAAAAATCCCACATGACATAGCTTCTGACAGGGAATGTTACTCCACTCAGAACAACCAAAATAACAGTTCACAGAAGCCACCAAAACCTGTGTAGGTGATACCCGAGGCTGAGAATTTAGATGTATAGAGAATTTCAACTGTGCAATGAGAGAAAAAGAGGATGAGTAACAGGTGTGTTCCCAAGAAAAACTGCAGTGATAGTGACTATAATTTATCTTACTCTCTTCTTTTAAGTCCCCCTGGGGAACTGGAAAGTAGCTGCTCCCAGATATGGGTGGAGAGGTGGCTCCACGCAGAGAAAGGATGAACCGTGGTGGCCATGAAGGTATGCTCCTCTGATTTCCTTCAAGAGAATTCCTAGGGGAACAGAGTGAATGGACAGGTTCTATCAGTTTCTACCTCTTTGGATCCACCATGGTATTTATGCTAAGACTAGACTCTTCTCATTCTACCCCCCATCAATAAGTGGGAACAGTGTGGGTGCTAGAGACCATCCGATCTTGCCCGAATCAGGACTCCTTCAACAGGCAACCTCAGCTTGCCGACTCCTCACATGCATGGCTGAGACTTCCTCAGAATCACCTGAGAATCACCCAATCTTTTTCCCGCCCTCTCATTTTTCAAAGGTGTTGTATCTGCATGTGGCCTGAGGGCTTTCCCTACCTACTCTTATTCCCTCATCATTTATCCTTCACATGTTTTATTCCCAATATATCTCTCACGTAGCCCATCCTGCGTCATGTCTGTTTTAGAGTACAGAACCAATATGATGAGAATAAGAATTTAGGAACAAAGGAATTAAGTCAGAGAAATTTATCCCAGCAACCAAGATAAAATAAAACCATGAGATAAAGAAGTGAGACTGAAACACGAAGGTGTCAAAGTTCTAGGAGAATTTGGACTCTTTGTCCAGATTTAGGAGTATCCATAAATAATCACAGCCAACCATTTTAGATCAAGCATAGAAATGTCACTCAATTTTTTAAGAGATTAATCTAAGTAGGAATGTGAACTAGTTCAAGCCACTGAGATATAAGGGGAAGGTTGGGCTAAAACTTTGGGGAAAGACACTCTTTTGATGAAAGAGACTCAAGAGTAATATGCTTTTTTATTCCATGTCCTTCTGGTCTCTGGATGCTGTTCAGAAAGATGAAATTTTTGGATCTCTAGCTGCTACTTATTGCCAGAAGCATTTTAATTGATATGAGGCTAAGATAAAGGACCAGAAGGTAAGCTAAAAGTGAGGATTTGTTTTCTATGTGAATTCTACTTACAGAATGATATATATGAAAACATTAGTAGTAACCAACTAATATGGCACTTATTACACATTCAGAAATATTAGTTTTTATTATTTTGTTAGGAGTAAATACTATTAAAATACTAGTAGCAACCTAGAGCCCTGAGAGAGGGTTTGTGCTAGTTTCCTATTCCATTTACTAATTCTTATTATCACCACATCAGATTTTCAAAATCCCCAGTATTTCACAATGTTAGCAAAGTGACCCTCATGCATGTTCCAAGTACATAGTTTTTCTAATTTTTCCACTCAATTTAATTTTCTTTCTCTTTCTATTTGTTTTTAATTAAGCAAAAATGTGAACATGTGCAAAGATTGTTAAATTTATTTTCTATTTAGAGGTTAACATTAAAAGAACACAACTGGTCATTCAGAAGGGTAAATATTCTTTCTGGAATCTAAAAAATAAATCATTGGTAAAATTAAACTATATGAATTAAATTATAAGTATCTCTTTACTATGTCATCATACTAGACTCTTCAGCTGTTTTCTGAGAGTAAAATCATACTCTTTTTTTCTTGCATATTCACTGAAGTTAAAAAAGCTAATGTCTTGTGATATAACTGTGCATGTCTTTCCTCATTCCATAGATCTCAAGCACTCACACACACACACACGCACACACACCTGTGTTAGGAGATACTACTCAAAAACACAGTTTTTAATCCTAAGATATAAAAACATCTAGATATCAAAAAATATATTAGTTCATCACTTGTGTTGTTATAAGGTAATTAAACCTGGATAAGAGTAGTAATTATTGTTGACCATCAAGTGCAAGCTTGCCTATCCCAAATCAATTTGCAATCAAGTTAGAAAATGAAGACCATTCTACTGTCTTTCCAGTGTTGACCCTGGATTATAACTTGAGTTATAAGTGGGATGAGTGTTTTGAAAAGTAGAAGTGATTAGACAACATCACTTCCAACCAAGATATGTGGAGACCTAATACCTTCAGCTGGAAATTCCATAGTCTGGGAGCATTGTCAGATATATACAAAATGAAGATTGAAAATTTATCTATGAACCCTGCCAAGTTTTTCAATAAATATATAAAGTAATTTAAAGTTGCAGGAGTAGTTATTTGTGTGCTAGCCTTATTGTGTGGTGAAAGTCCGAAAAACTCAAAAATATTTCATTGAGTTAAAGTTTAGATTGGATTTAGAAGTCTATCTCTGAATTAGACATTTCCAAAGCCACAGAAAATAATCTATCTTAGAATAGATAATACACTCTCCTGATTTCTGCCTAAGAGAAAAAAATAGGAAAACATGTGTTTTGCCCTGGAAATGAGAGTTGTAAACTGTTCACATATAATGTGTATTTATACTATGTAACTTCTTCTTAGACAAAAGTGGCCAAAAAGGTGTTTTGTGGTTGGTTGGTTGGTTGGTTGGTTTTGGTAAATATCTGATACCAAATAATGACTTTTATTATTCATTATTGGTCATTCAAAATCTTCCTCTCAAATGCCTTTTCTCTTACCTTTTTTCTTTAAATTCAATTAGCCAACATATAATACATCATTAGTTTCTGATGTAGTGTTCAATGATTTATCAGTAGCATGTAACACCCAATGCTCTTACAGACATTGAATAAGGCACTGGCAATAAATACATTGGCTTAGTTTGGTGAGTGTTCCCAAAACTAAACGATTACAATTCACTGAAATGAACAATATAGAGAGATGCACGCAGTAGATACGGAAACTTACAAAAAAGTCACCTCACCTGTCCTGGTAGGTGGGAGGCTTTGGCTGAGATGACACGAGAAATAACTCATTAAAAATGTTATCATTGAGTAAAAGAAGATAGATTTGTATTTGCATTTTCAGTGTGGGGCAATTATGAATAAAGTTGTTATAAACATTCATTTATAGGTTTTTGTGTGAACATATATTTTCATTTCTCTTAGGTAAATACATAGAAGTGAGATTGCTAGGTCACATGGTAAGTGTATGTTTATCTTTGTAAGAAACTGCCAAATCATTTACCAAAGAGTCTGGGTCATGTTGGATTGTGACCAGCAGTGAAAGAATTCTAAGTGCTCTATGTTTTTGCCATTACTTTCCATTGTTGGGTTTCTTTTTATTTTAGCCACTCTAATAGGTATATATATATATATATATATATTGGTATCTAATTAGGATTTCAATGTATGTTTCTCTAATGAGTAATGATATTGAGCATCTTTTAATGTACTTATTTGCCATTTGTATAACTTCTTTGGGGGAATTATGTGTTCAGATCCTTTGCAAGTTTCTTTCTTTTTTAATTTGGGCAGTTTGTTTTCATATCATTAGCTTTGAAAGTTCTTTAAAGTTTCTGAATAAATATTCTTTATCAGACATATGATATACAAATATTTTCTCTTAGTCTGTGATTTATTTCAATCTTATAACTGTCTTTTGGAGAACAAAGGTTTTCAGAGGTTTTTAAAAGATTACTATTGTGGTTATAAATAATAAATAAACAAACAAACAAATAAATAAATAAATAAATAAATAAATAAATAAAATCTACCCTCTTAAACACATAGCCCACTATTGCTAACTACATGCACACTGCTGTATAATAGATCTCTAGAACATTTTCATCATGTATGACTTAAACTCTACACCCATTGAACAGAAGCTCCCCATTTCACCATCCCTACAGCCCCTGGTCACTCCCATTCCACTTTCTGCTTCTGTGAGTTTGACTACTTTAAATACTTGTTGTAAGTGGAATTATGCAATCTGTGACAAGCTTCATTCACTTAGAAATAATATCTTCAAGTTTCATACATGTTGTAGCATGTGACAGAATTTCTTTCATTTTGAGGGTGAATAACATCCCATTGATGTATTTATACTACGTTTTCTTTATTCAACCATTCATGCACATGCAGATGGTTTCTACCTCTTGTCTCTTGTGAATAGTGCTGCAGTGAACAAGGGGGTGCAAATATCTCTTTGAGATCCTGACTTCAGTTATTTTGGATAAATACTCAGAAGTTGTTGGATCATATAGTTCTATTTTTAATTTTGTGAGAACCTCCATGCCATTTTCCATAGCAGCTGCACCATTTTATATTCCCACCAACAGTTCATAGGGCTCCAACTTTTCCACATCCTCACCAACACTTAGTATTTTGTCTGTATGGTGATGGCCACCCTAACAAGTGTGAGGTGATAGTTCATAGTTTTGATTTAAAGTTCCCTTATAGGGGCGCCTGGGTGGCTCAGTTGGCTGAGCATCTGCCTTCACCTCAGGTAATGATCCCAGGGTCCTTGGATCAAGTCTTGCATCAGACTCCCTGTCAGCGGGAAGTCTGCTTCTCCCTCTCCCTCTCCCTATGTGCTCTCTTTCTCAAATAGAGTAAATAAATCTTTTAAAAAATTAAAAAATAAAAATTAAAGTTCCCTGATAATTAGTGATGCTGGGTATTTTTCATATACTGGTTGGCTACCTGCATATCTTCTTTGCAGAAATGTCCCTTCAAGTTTTCTGCTTATTTTTTAATTGGGTTATTTTCTTTTTCTTTCTTTTTTGTTTTTTGCTGTTGTTCTTACTGTTGAGTTGTAGGAATTTCTTATATATTTTGGGTGTTAACTGTTTATCAGATACATGTTTTGCAGATATTTTCTCCCATTCTATAGGTTGCCTTTTCAGTCTACTGATTGTCTCCTTTGCTGTGTAGAAACTTTTTAGTTTAATGTAGTCCCACTTATCTATTTTTGCTTTTTTTTATTTTGTTTCAGTGTCATATTTATGAAATCATTGCAAAGACTGATGCTATGAAGGTTTCCCCTCTGTTTTCTTCTAGGAGTTTTATAGATCTTACATATAAATACTGTATATTGTATAAGTATCCATTTTCATTCTTTGGTATATATGTATCCAGTTTTCCCAGCACCATTTATTGAAGAGACTACCCTTTCCCTACTGGGTGTTCTTGGCACGTTTATGGAAGATCATCTGACTATATATGTGTGGGTTTATATATAGGACCTCTATTTTGCTTCATTAGTTTATATGTCTATCTATATGCCAGTACCACACTCTTCTGATTGCTGTGGCTTTATAATATAATTGGAAATCAGGAAGTGGGAAACCTCCTACTTTGTTCCTCCTTCCCAAGATTGTTTTGGCAATTTGGGGTCTTGTGTGGTTCCATATGAATTTTAGGATTATTTTTCTATTTCTTCCAAAAATGTCATTATAATTTTGATAAGGATTCCATTGAATCTATAGGTCACTTTGGGTATTGTGGCCATTTTAACAATATTAAGCTTTCCAATTTATGAATATGGAGTGTTTTTCTAGTTATCTGTGTCTTGATTTTTTTCAGCAATGTTTTGTAGTTTTCGATATACAATTATTTTGCCTCCTTGGTTAAGTTTACTTCTAAGTATGCTATTCTTTTTGATGCTATGATTATTTTTTAAAGTGTTTTTTTTTCAGATTGTTTATTGATAGCATATAGAAATGTAATTGATTTTATGTATGTTGATTTTGTATCCTGCAATTTTACTGAATTCACATTCTAACAGTTTTTTGGTAGGTAATCTTTAAGTTTCCCTATGTACAAGTTCATGCCATCTGTAATATTATAGATATTATTCTGTAAATAATATCTATTCTCTAAAAGAGCTATTCTATAAAAGAGATAATATTCTATTTTCTTTTCCAATTTGGATGTATTTTGTGTCTTTTTCTGCCTAATTGCTCTAGCTAGGACTTCCAGTACTATGTTGAATAGAAGTGACAGAATGATGAATCTTAAAGGAAAAGCTTTCAGTTTTTCACTCTTGAGTATGATGTTAGCTGTGGGCTTTTCATCAATGACCTTTATTATATTGGAGTAATTTCCTTGTTAAGTGTTTTTATCATGAAAAAGTGTTGACTTTTGAACAGACATTTCTGCAAAGAAGATATCCAAATGGGCAACAGACACATGAAAAAGTGCTCAACATCACTCCACATCAGGGAACTCCAAATCAAAACCTCAGTGAGATTCCACCTTACACCAGTCACAATGGCTAAAATTAACAAGACAGGAAACAACAGATGTTGGTGGGGATGCAGAGAAAGGGGAACCCTCCTACACTGTTGGTGGGAATGCAAGCTCGTGCAACCACTCTGGAAAACAGTATGGAGGTTCCTCAGAAAGTTGAAAGTAGAGCTACCCTACGACTCAGCAATTGCACTACTAGGTATTTACCCCAAAGATACAAATGTAGGGATCCAGAGGGGTACGTACACCCCACGGTTTATAGCAGCAATGTCCACAATAGCCAAACTATGGAAAGAGCCAAGATGTCCATCGATAGATGAATGGACAAAGAAGATGTGGTGTACACACACACACACACACACACACACACACACACACACACACACACTGGAATATTACACAGCCATCAAAAGGAACAAAATCTTGCCATTCACAATGACGTGGATGAAACTGGAGGGTATAATGCTGAGCAAAATAAGTCAATCAGAGAAAGACATGTATCATCTGACCTCACTGATATGAGGAATTCTTAATCTCAGGAAACAAACTGAGGGTTGCTGGAGTGGTGGGGGTTGGGAGGGTGGGATGGCTGGGTGATAGACATTGGGGAGGGTATGTGCTGTGGTGAGCACTGTGAATTGTGAGACTGATGAATCACAGACCTGTACCTCTGAAACAAATCATACATTATATGTTAAAAAAAAAAAGAAGAAGAAGATAGCAGGAAGGGAAAAATGAAGGGGGGAAAATCAGAGGGGGAGATGAACCATGAGAGACTACAGACTCTGAGAAACAAACTGAGGGTTCTAGAGGGGAGGGGGTGGGGGGATGGGTTAGCCTGGTAATGGGTATTAAAGAGGACACATACTGAATGGAGCACTGGGTGTTATACGCAAACAATGAATCATGAAACACTACACCAAAAACTAATGATGTAATGTATGGTGATTAACATAACATAATAAAATTTTTAAAAAATGTTGACTTTTGCTAAATGCTTTCTCTGCATCTACTGAGATAATCAGGTGGTCTTTATCCTTTGTTCTGTTAATGTGATGCATCATATTGATTGATACAAAGACGGCTCATATGTAAAACCATCTTTGAATCTCAGAGATAAATCTCATTTGGTCATAGTGCATGATCTTTTATCATGTTGTTGAATTTAGTATACTAGTGGTTTGTTGATTTGTTGGGGTTTTTTACTCACGCACTGTACCCTCAGTTTGGAGGATGGACTATGGTAAGTGAGTGTATGCTTGTCTAAACCATCGCCTTCTTTCTTAACAACCTCAACCTAATGCCCTCTCCTGTTAGTACTTACATTCACTCAAGACAGAAACCAATCCCATGGACAGCCCCTGAAAAGCCTGCAAATTGTGTATATGTCTCAATTTTCCCTATCCCTCCCCAGAGAGAAGTGAGGAGATGTGCCAAGAGAGGGACCATACTGAGTGCCACAATTTTTTTCTACCCAATTCCATGCAGCAGGTTTCACAGTCAACTTGGTAGTGCAGGAGCCTCTTAACTGGCTTCTGGATTTCTCATGAAGGGAACTTGTCCATATGTTGTTGTTGAGTTTCTGTCTCCATGGGGGATGGGCGTTCTGGGATTTTCTATTCCACCATCTTGCTGATGTTACTCCCCAGGTTAAATATTTTACCAACAAGGAGCTTTTGAAGGAATTTAAGGAAGACAAGGACCTAAATGTATTATACTATATATGGGCAATACTGCAAATGTAGATATAACTAAATCATGGAGGAGACTTGTAAACATCTCATAGTACATTAAAAATTAACTTATTAATTTCATAAAGCCTAATTTTTAATTTTTTTGAAAAAAGAAATACATTAACAGGGTTTAAAATTTAAATATACAAAAGAAATCCATTGAAAAGTCCCTCCAACCTTCCTCCCATTTCTGGAGACAAACAATGTTACTAGTTTCTAATGTTTCTTTACTGACTTTTTTTTTTAACATATGCATATACTTTAAAATCATATTGTAAAAACTATAGATAATACAGATATTGTTCTGCACTATATAAAACTATTTATAAAAGCATCCATTAAACATCCTTCAAGGGGTGCCTGAGTGACACAGTTGGTTGAGTGTTTGACTCTTGGTTTTGTCTCAAGTCATGACCTCAGAGTCCTGGGATGGAGCCCTGTGCTCGGCTCTGCACTCAGCGTGGCGTCTGCTTGAGATTCTCTCTGCCTCTCCTGCTTGATCTTTTAAATACACAAAATCTCAAAAGCATTTTGCCTTCTATGAACCCTTTCTCAGAAAGTTTTAGGAAGATATGTTTCTCTTGAATTAGGACTTAACTGAAAAGGGGAAAAATACACAATTCAGGTAAAAGGAGTTCTAATACAAAGACGGAGGCAAAGGGAAGTTGCTGGAAGATATTGAAGAGAAATTCCAGGACAGCAGCCATGCTGCAGGCAAAACAAAAAAGTCCAAATTATAGCAAGAGAGTATTAAAACAAAAGTCCAAATTATAGCAAGAGAGTATTTTATTTTTGTCAAGATATCTTCAAGAAAATGAAAATAAAAAAGCTACCTGTTATGTTTGTATATAGTAAGAAGTCACTTATAGTTCTGAATATAATAAGGGGTTAATTAGTAATAGTACAGAAAATTAACAAAATAAGAATAAGACAATTATTACCTCAATAGAAAACAAAATAAGATGTAAGAAAATAAATAAAATTTTAGTAGATTTAAAGTCTTGCGTACAAGTGATAAATCATATTAAGGTAATAATAAGGAAAATATGGAATATTTACCATCATTGAGAGACAAAGATAGGAAAAATGTGTGTTTTTGTGCATGGCTCCGTGTGTGTGTGTGTGTGTGTGTGTGTGTGTGTGTGTGTGTGTGTGTGTTTGTGAATGTGTGCTCTGGTGTGTGCCTACCCGTGTGGGGCAGTTAAATGAGACACATCTTCATCTTTAATAGTAGGAAGTCTAAAACTAATGTCTATATTTGAAATTCATGACATAGTAACATGAATATACTATTAAGATATATGAGCAAAAGAATAATAGAAAAAGTTGAAGAGTTAAAGTGGTTGCTTTTAGAGAACAAGATGAGTGTCAAGTGACAAAACAAGAGACTCTAGACCTTGTAAGTCTTAGAGTTATTATACTTAAAAATCTGTGTATTTTACTAAAATAAAAAATGTAAAATAAAAGCAAAGATAAATCCCATTATTATTTAAAAAAGATATCTGCAACATAATTTTATATATTTTGAGTAAAATGAAAAAAATGAAAGGAATTTAATAAAGCAAGTAAGCCATGAATCTGGTACACAACATTGTTAATAAGGAAATGCTTACAGGGCGCCTGGGTGGCTCAGTTGGTTAAGCGACTGCCTTCGGCTCAGGTCATGATCCTGGAGTCCCGGGATCGAGTCCCACATCGGGCTCCCTGCTCAGCAGGGAGTCTGCTTCTCCCTCCCTCTCCCTCCCTCCCTCCCTCCCTCTTCCCTCTCATGCTCTCTATCTCTCATTCTCTCTCTCTCAAATAAATAAATAAAATCTTTAAAAAAAAAAAAGAAATGCTTACAAACATGCATAAACAATAACAACATGAAAAGTTACTTGACAAAACATCACCTTTAGTTAACTTTGGATGTTTGGACTTTTGCATTCTTCACAGTCATTGAAAAGAAATATCTAGTCTAATAAATTCATGTAAAGATTAAAAAGTAAATTATCAGAAAGTTTAAGAGAATTGTCTATCATTACTCTTTGAATTAAGAGCAAAAAATGATGAATTAAAATGCTTGCAGGGTGCCTGGGTGGCTCAGTCGACTAAACATCTGCCTATGGCTTAGGTCATGATCTTAGGATCCTGGGATCAAGCCTGACATCAGGCTCTCTGCTCAGCTGGGAGTCTGCTTCTCCCTCTCCCTCTGTGTTTTCTCTCTCTCTCTCTCTGTCTCAAATAAATAGATAAAATATTTTTTTTTTTTTTGGAGAGGAATTTCAACTTTATTCAAGAGGCCGACAGCCTGAAGAGGAGGCTGACTCTTGTCCAAAAGCCAACTTCAAGATTTCTACCTGGCCCAAGGGTTTTTAAAGGGGTTTATGATAGTTAATCAGTAAAGGGAGAGCAATGGCCTGGAACATTTCTTGATTTTGTGCAAACTTGACGATGCCAGATACAAATGTTATCTCAGTGTTTGGGGGTCTTGCAAGGGGGTTCCAGGATTTGTTTTGTAATGTGCAGGAGTACTCTGTTCTTTCTGCAAAGGAGGGCAAGGTCTATAGATGCACAAAGGGAGATTAATAAAATCATTTGTGTGACCTAAAAAAAAAAAAAAAGAAAGAAAAACATGTTGCTAAAAAAAAAAAAATAGCTGGGCCCATCAAAAAGCAGACATGACTTCAGTCAGAATTGCTGGCCTCTGTGGCCTGGGAAAGTTCTGGCTCTTCAGTCCTCAAGGCCAGTGGCGTGTAAATCCCAAAGCAAGTAATTAGTTCTGTTAAGGATCAAGAACCTTAGGTCAGCAAGTAAGGAGTTTGTTATCTGGGAGCAAGTTAACCCTTAAGACTGGCTGGAGTGGGGCGCCTGAGTGGCTCAGTCATTAAGCATCGGCTCGGGTCATGATCCCAGGACCCTGGAATCGAGCCCCGCATCCGGCTCCCTGCTCAGTGGGAAGCCTGCTTCTCCCTCTCTCACTCCCCTTGCTTGTGTTCCTTCTCTCGCTGTGTCTCTCTCTCTGTCAGATAAATAAAAAAATCTTAAAAAAATAATTTAAAAAAGACTGGCTGGAGTGCTGTTACAGTCTTGAGAAACTGCCACATTCTCAGTTGACTTTGGCACCATGAAAGACAAGAATATGCTGTACAGTATATGGTTCCTTGGTTGAAGATACGACCAATTTCCCAGTTAGTATGAGAGTTTACATATCGTTGTAAGAAGGGAGAGAGGACAATTGCTGGCAGACACATAGTTAAGAAATGTCCACTGATAATTCCATCTGGATCAACTTTCCAAGGGAAGAGGCAGAGTGCCATTTCTGTACCAAGAGCTGAATGTAACTTGCCGGTTGAATGCTTCCAGAAGGTGGTTGCTTTTCTGTTCAGAGAGTTGTTGCTGTTCTTTACTTCTATCTCCTGTTGAGTTCCTAGGTGTTCAGAATGGTTTGATCCCTATCCAGCTGAATTCCTGGGACCAGACAAAATTTAGGTCTCCTACTCCTCTGCCATCTTGCTCCACCCCAATAGATAAAATCTTTTTAAAAAATGCTTGAGCCCATCCTGTTTTATCTGTACATGAATCTATTTCCCTTTTATAACTTATACACCTATGTTTAGAAGTCTAACACTTGAAAACAGGTTAACAAACATATATGGAATATTTATGATATTTGACCATGTCTTGGCCTCAAAGTTAACTTCATAAAATGCTATAGAAGACAAATGCTTCATAACCACATTGCAATAAAATGAGGTATTTACAGAAAAACAAACAAACAGAAAACAAAACAACTTTTCCATCCAGGAAAAAAAAATGTTAGAAAACAACTCACAGGTCAAAGGAAAATTGCAGACTTTTAAAATAATAACTGTAGTAGTAACAAGTTTAATAAAAATAAATTACACACTTCCCTGAAAAAAACTAGAAATAATTTAAACTAAAAAGGCTAAAAGAAAATGAATAGAGAAAAAAATCACAAAATTATGTTTAGAAAAATAAAGCAGCAATAAAAAACCATTTTTGAAAAAAATCAATAAATTAGAATACTGCCAGTTATATAAGAAGAAATTTTATTTTATTTTTTTAACATTTTCTCTATTTGAGAGAGAGGGAGAGCATGAGCATAAGCGAGGGGAGGCAGAGGGAGAAGCAGACTCCCTACTGAGCCACCCAGGTGTCCCAAGAAGAAATTTTAAATACACAAATTTAGAAACAACAAGAGCCAAATAATATTGAAACAAAGAAAATAAATTACCTTAAGGATGTTTTTATTATATCCTTGCACACATAATTTTGGGAAAACACATGAAATGGATAATTTTCTAGAAAAATTATACTTTACCAAAGTTGACCAGAGCGGATATAGAGCCTAACTGACTAAGTGCCATAAAGGGAAAAAAAGAGAAATTAAGGAACCCTACAGAAGAAACTAACTGAATCCAAACTTTAACACAACTGTCCCAATGATACCTAAGCTGTTCTACAGCATAATAAAGATAAGCTTCTAAGTTCCTTTTATGAAATGAGTATATAACAACAACAAAATATTTATAGACCAATCTTATTTAGGAATATCAATGCAAAAATATTAATTGAATTTTTAATTAATAGAATCCAAAAGTACATTAAAAGTATAATAAAAACATAACATGAATAAATGCAATCTATTTCAGGAATGCAAAGATTATTAAGTAATAGGAACTCCAATAATATCATTGTATAACCATATGAATAGAACTAAAGAGGAAAATTATACTTTTTCATCTCAATAGATATAAGAAGACATGTCACCATGTCAGCACTTGTTCAGATTTAAAGTGCTCAATAAAATAGGAATTGGTGGGATTTTGTTAAGATGATCATGTATATGTGCTCATACAAACATATTGAATACTGGTAGGATTTGGGTTGAAAGATATAGCTGGACCTAATGCCAGTATCTTAGTTAATGGGGAACACATGAGATTTTTCACAAATGTCAGAAAAAAGTCAACTCTCTGCACCATTATTTAACAAAGTATTGGAGTTATGAGCCATTGCAATTAGATAAGATCAAGCATTCAGAAGCATAAGAATTAGAAATGAAAAGATGAAATATCTGTTTGAAGTTAATATGATTAAATTTCTGGAAACCCAAAACAATCAATTTGAAAACTCTAGTAACTTTATAGAATGACAATTGAATAAACAAATTTACAAAAAAATAAGACTCATAAATTCATAGTCATGAGCAGGGGGTTTGAAGAATCAGGAATCAGGTGAACTTGAATAAGTAGAAAGAGAGTCCATGATTTTGGTTCCAGTAAGGTAATTTTGGCTACTGAATTGAAAAGGAGCTGAATAGGGTAAGGTAGGATTCAGAGTGCACATTTGGGAAGCTTTTATGATAACCCAATGGCAAAATGGTGGTGGTGGTAGGTGGATCAAGGAAAAGTGATGAGAAGTAGATCCCAGATATATCTGAAAACCAGAGCTGGCAGGATTTGCTATTATATGTGCAATGTTACAGGAATCAATTTGCCTAAATGAACCAGCAATGGTTTATTTTGTGTCTCCCCTCGGTGTTCATTAGTTTGGTTTTTTTTAGGAGAGACATTCAAATTAAAGAATTCCATGCCTCATCTACTGAAACCATGAGAATGAGATGGTCATCTGTCCTGTAGTAAAAAGGTGTCATTTAGTTTCCTATTGAGCTGTAACAAATTAGCACAAACTGGGTGACTTAAAAATCACAATATAATATGTAATTCTGAAGTTGAGAAATCTTAAATGGGTCTTGCTGGACCAAAATCAAGGCATCAGCCTTTAAGGCTGCATTTTCTCTGAAGATTCTATGGATGAATCTGTTTCCTTGCCTTTCCCCGATTTAGAGGCTGCCTACATTCCTTAACTAGCAGTCCCTTCCATATTCCAAGCCAACAATGGCCAGTTGAGTCTTTCTTACCTCACATTTGACTCTGCTTCTGTTTTCACATCTCCTTGTCTGATGTCGATTTTTCTGCCTCCATTCCACTTCTAAGGACACTTGTGATTACACTCTGTCCATTCAAATGATCCAGGTTAATACCATATCTCAAGATCCTTAATCGTGTCAGTCATAGAAAGACAAATACCATAGGATTTCACTCCTATGTGGAATTTAAGAAAAAAAAAGAGAGCATAGGGGAAGGGAAGGAAAAATAAAATAAAAGGAAAACAGAGGAGGGACTCTTAACTACAGGAAAAAGCTGAGGGTTGCCAGAAGGGAGATGGCGGGGGATGGGGTAACTGGGGGATGGGGTAACTGGGTGATGGGCATTAAGGAGAGCACTTGAAGTAATGAACACTGGATGTTGTATGCAACTGATGAATCACTGAATTCTACCTCTGAAACTAATAATACAGTATATGTTAATTAAATTTAAATAAAAAATTAAAATAATAATAATCCTTAAAAAAAACCTATTGCCATGTGAGGCAACATATTCACAGGTTCTAAGAATCAGGACACGGACATTTTTGGAGGGCTGTTATTCTGTCTACCACAAGTATGTAACATACGAATTAAGAATTTGTCATAATGCTAGATTTGAATCCTTTAACCATTTATTGTGTAAGCTTAGGCAAACACTATCCATTCTAAGCCTCCAATGCCACATAGATAAAATGGAGGTAATAATTGAATCTACCTCAGAGAGTTTGGGGGTGTGTTTTTAATAAAGTAATGCCTGTAAAGAACTTGGCATGGTTTGGTGCATAGAAGGTACTCAATATACATTAGTTTCCATAATGATACCATTAAGGGAAACATTAGTAAAATGTAGGATTATATAAGCTTATCTGACAGTCACTTTACTGAGTCTTATTCAATTAACAGTCAAAAGTCTGCTTTCTAACTTCAGACCAGTTTTGAATTTCGTATTTGCTCATCAAGGCTTCATGAATAAAACTTCAAGCTATTTAACTCCATTGAGAATGCTTATGGATCCTTTCTGTTATCTATCATGACAAGAAAGTCTTCCATATTTGAGTCATATACAGTTATAATGTCAACCATGTTATCATTTAAGTTATTTATGAAAATTTTGAAGAGGAAAGGACTGAAAAAGAAATCTCAAGAAAGCAATTGTGAAATGTCTGAAAGTTGACATTTGTATAAGTTGCTAAGGTTTTGTCAGCTCTAAATCCATCCTTCTAGTGTATGTGTGCATGAAGCTGGAGCTGAAACTCAGAAAATTATCCTTCTCCTTTGCCAGCGATGTGCTGCTGGTTTTACCAATAGAAAGAGCTGGAGAAAACTGGCAGTCAGAAGGAGATGAGAAACAACTGACTCATTTCTATGTGCTTGAGGTCTGTGTCATCTCAACAAAGGTCTTTCATGTGGAGAGGAGCAGTTGATTCCAGCAGCAGTTGGGTCCAGTTGAATTTGAAAGTGTCTTTCAACACTCTCAGAACTGGCCTCCATGCATCCCCTCAGAGGAGCCAGGATCAGGCATAGTCACTTCCTCCTCAGGGGTTTGAGTTCTAGCTCTGCAAAATCCTTTCTTCGCATTTCTGAGGCATTGACGCCTGCTGTGTAGCATCACCTCCTCAAAGATCTGGTGCCTAATTCCACTTTGTCTCTTCTCCAAGCCTCTAGTTTCTAACAATCTGAAAATGTTCATTTGATTTTCTTTCCTAGAAATGTTGACTGTTTCCTGATAATAGCCCTAGGAATATAATACCTCAGTTTCCCTTTTGAATTTTAATGTCTTCAATACTCATTCATCCAGTTTCCTTTATTAAATTATCTCTGCTAAAATAACAAGTGATTTTCCTCTCTTTTTTTTTTCCTAACTCTATGCTTAACAATGTATCAGTCCAATTTTTCTGGGAAAATTAGTTACAGATTTCTCTAACCATCCTTTTATAAAGTTAATGTTTCTTTACTTCTTAGAAGGATACCAGTGCACCATTAAATGTCCAAATGAAGTTTTCAACCTAGTATTTTTCATGTGTTTTTACATAGCATTTGAGAAGGCCCTGTCCAACTGCTTTTCTCTAAAAACCTATTCATCTCAAGGTGGTCTTGTCTTGGTTGCACGCACTTCCCAGATTTTGTCCTCAAATGTAAGCCCCTGAGTTCCCACCTTTCTTATGGCACCAACTGCTGAGCTCTCCATTCATTTCCCACCATTTATTTGAATTCCCTTTATCTCACTTTCCCTGAATCTTCTTAGTGATGGTTCCTGGATCTCAGTTCCGTGAACCCCTAAAGCCTCTTCCATAGACAGCCTCTTGGCCTTGATCTCTGTCTTCATGCTATCCCTCCTAAAAGCTTTCCAACATATCAGTTCTCATCTGTGCACCTGTTTCTCCAGTTGAATACATGTGCCAGCCGGCAATGCTTTCTTTTCTTCATGACATCATTAATACAGCACCAGAGGTTGAGCCAGATTCTAAAGTCATGTAGAAGAATGTAGGATAAAGCCTATGCCTCTGGTTGATGAAGGATCAAATACACTTTAAAAGGAGCCATCCTCAGAATAGAAGCAAAATGGGTCTATCTTAGATTCCTACCTTCACACTGCTTCTTTTAGTACCTTTCTTTATAGTTTAACAACTGTCACACTCAAATACTAACTCCAAAACCAAAAAAAAAAAAAAAAAAGTTCACTTTTAGAAAGTGTTCTTATGGGGAATAATGGTAGGCTTTTGCCCCATTATTCCTGCAACCCAATATCTGAAGATCCCTGCCCTATTTATTTCTATTCTTATCCCAAATTTTCTGTACTCTTTTCTTTCTTATATGTCTACCAGATATCTCAGTACTAATTGACCCTTATGTGTTCTCTTTATCTACCTGAACGCTCCTGCTCTGGGTTCCCTGGGCCTCTATCATGGTGAGACTCATCTCTCTCTAGCTGCATCTGGCATTTTTAAACTCTGTCCTCTAAATTCAACGGCAGCTCTTTCTGTTTGAAGACATGTTTTTTCCCTTCCTTTAACATACATCTTTTCCATACCCTCTTATCAGCAAGTTCCCTTTCTATTTTATTTAACTCAATACAAAAGTGAGCTCATTCAAGGAAAATATAAGGAAATAATAATGCATATGCTATGCAAATACAGCAAAAATGATGAAAGCACACACTAATCTTTAATGTTTTATAAAAATACTTTTTGAGCTACTGATGAACAACTGTACTAAAGACGAACAAAAACCATTCTGCTTGTCCTTTGTGAATTTTTGATGGCTCCCAGTGATCGCTGTTTTCTTTTATAATTTATCTGAATCATCATATTAATAGTTTATGTATTTATTCTGCTTGGTAAAGATACAAGTTTTACCAACCTGCATTTAAACACAAAAACCAAACAAACAAAAAACCTAGTGCTCTCTGTTAAAAACAACAACAACATTAATTGCCAGTCTTTTAAAACATGGTGAAGCATCAGCCACCACTTCTGAAAGCTAACTGAAAGCCACTTCGTGTTCTCATATGACAAGTTTTCAGAGTTCTCTGGAAAGGAAATCCTCAAGATCAAGAGATTTGAATTGATTTTAAGCAAATAGGGGCTTTATTATAATTTCACAAATCACTGCTTTTCATTCCTTATTACTGATATTTATTCAGCTCTTGCCAATTTAGTCAATAATATTGTAGAAAATTTTATGGTGACAGATAGACTATGTTTATTGTGGTGAGCATTGACTAATGTATAGAATTGTCAAATAACTGTATTGTACACTTGAAACTAATATAACATTATATGTCAAATATACTTCAATAATACAAAATTTTTAAATATAAAAATTGTTTTTAAAATTTTTTTAAAAGATCTCTTGGAAGATAAAAAAGAAACAAAATAGGTGTGGATAGCTATGTTTTTAAAGACTGTCTGGCTTTAGCAACTTGATTTGCTTATTGTTGTTTTATTACATGTCCATAATTATAATGTGTAATCAAAAGTAAAGTAATTTAGGAAATATAGCGTCTATGTCATCACTTTAATGACCACACTAAGCTAATATATCTGTTTGCAATAGTCCTATTTAGCAACAACAAAAACACACACACAATCTATTACACTTTTAATTACGTATTTGAGAAGTTTGTATCTGATTATAACTCAATGTCAGGTTTCCTATGAGAGTTTATTGCTGGTCTCAGTGTGTCTCTAATGTTTAATACTAACATTTAATGTCTATTTGAACCAGTGTTTGCATTTGGGCAGAAATCCAAATTGTGAGTTCCTTTATAGTGTTCCATCTAACCCGGGAAAATTGTACCCACTTCCAGAAATTCTAATTATCTCAAGCAAAGAATAAATCTGAATGATATTAATATACATAATTTTTTATCATAATTAGACTGTGCTTAAACAAAACTGGAAAGTACTTTAATTGAGAGAATAAGCTTGATGCAGAAGAGGGGTATTTAATTCAGGCAATATATAGATATTGGTGATAATGACAAATAGACCATGGTGTAAAGAACAAAGCGTCTGGATATAGAAAGCTTGATGTAAAGTGCTTAATCTAGTACAACATGTGTTACTTTGGGCAATTTATTTAATCTCTCTGTAGGGACAATAAAAACACACATGGCACAGCTTTTTGGTAAGCATACAACGGTATGCTATTTATAAATTACATAGAAAACAGGCTAGACATAGATGGTTTTCAATAATGGTAAAGAATTACTTTATTGTGGACACCTGGGTGGCTCTGTTGCTTAAGCATCTGCCTTTGGCTCAGGTCATGGACCCCATGTCAGGCTTCCCACTTAGCGGAGAGCCTGCTTCTGCCTCTCCCTCTCCCCCACCTCCCCATTGGTGCTTGATCTCTCTTGTGCATGCTCTCTCTCAAATAAATAAACAAAATCTTTTTAAAATTTTAAAAAAGAATTATTTTATTAACACTATTTTTAAATGCCTACATTATACCAGTCATTTGATGTGAAAATGTATCTATGCCAGCAAGTTGAAACCAATAAAAATGACATTAACAATAATGCATATCTTGATGCAGAGTTCAAAGAAAGAAGGTCAAAGAGGAATTGTGTCTTTCAACTAAGCTAAGCACTTATAACACCTCATAAAGTCAAAAATAATTTAAAAATTGGTAATACATATTGAACACTTACTGCAGGCCAGGAATGGTATAATCATAACAACACTACACAACATACCTCTGATGAATATATTATTATCTTCGTATGTGTCAGGAATATGGGCTGGGGAATCAGAGATCTCACCAAAAGCGACTAACTCCATAGCAAGAGTGTTGCTAGTATTTAAATACAGACTTTCACCATGTTGATGCCCATACTTTTAAACACTATTACCTACATATGCAATGGAATCACTTCTTGAAATGCAGGGTTGAGGAGATGATGGAGTCCACAGTTGGGTAGGGATAACCAGCAATGATTCTGAATTCACTTAAAGATCATGTCCACCGATTGAAATTTTTAAAAATCCTGGGGAAGACTAGGATCAGCCTAGCTTAGATCCTGCAATTTTCCTGGAGCAAAATAAATGGCTGAGAGAACAGAATACCACATTAGGATCATCTTGGAGCACAGGCCCAGCCCTATGCTCAGGAGGATGCAGTTCAAAGATTGGCAGCCTCCACTAAACCCTATGGATTGAAGAAATATGTCTCAGAAGATATTTTCTCACTATTCAGGGAAAAATAAATAACCTGCAACCACTAGTAGGACCTTTCCTTGCTTACAATATTTTTTTGTGGATCAGAAAATAGTGGCCTTTCCCTAGAAGACACTGTGTTAAGTGGCATGGTTTGGGAAATCAAACAAGGGATGGTCGGTACTCCCACTTCCCCTCTCAGTTGATTGCCTTCTGCAGTAGTCTTGTCTACTAACAATGTTCTGAGATAATTGAATGGTGGAAGGAGAGTATAAACTCAGGGTAAGAGAAAGGGAGAGATCAGATAAAGTACTCAGGATACAGACATTTTTTCGCCCATATCCATTTAGGAATCTGGCACAGCATCCCTTGGAAGACTTGTAGCTCCTGCTTTCTTTCACCTTGGAACATACTAACTCACAGATATTATAATGTGTCCTTTGGGAGAATGTAGTATTCTCTTTAAACTAGTGTGGGGTACTTCAAACGTAGAAGCAACATTATATTCGGACACCATCCCCCAAAGGGGCATGGCTGGAGAAAGTTGTCAAGTTTTGTCTTGTTCTGTACCCTGATTAAGCAGAGTGTGTAACATAGCTGACATTCAGCCAGTCAAGTACCAGGGCAATCAAGCATATTTATATGGATTTTCCATCCTTTTCAATCAATCTCTTATTACTGCACAAGATCATTGACAAGCATAAACATGTAACTGGGATCATTAGTCATGACCTTCCAACACTGCTACTTATTTTCACAGGTAGAGAGATCCTTGGGAATCCTGTGGTCCTCCACAAAGTTCCTAAAGGGCTCTAAATACTTGGGTTTCATAAAGTTTGTTAGTTAATTCTCTGAAAACCAGAATATTTGACCAATGGTAATTAATATTTATTTTAGAATGTTGGATAACATAGGCTTAACTTTCTTTGAGATTATTATTATTTATTATTTGTTTTATGTATTCAAAATATAGATATTCTAGGGGAGGGAGTAGGAGGATGGGTTAGCCTGGTGATGGGTATTAAAGAGGACACGTTCTGCATGGAGCACTGGATGTTGTACACAAAGAATGAATCATGGAACACTACATCAAAAACCAATGATGTAATGTATGGTGATTAACATAACAATAAAAAATTTTAAAAATATATAGATATTCTAAATAGACTTAAGCCTTTCCTTACCATAAAGAAGCAGATAAAGTAATGGCTTAGGGCATAAACACATAGGATTCCATCTACCATGTTTATATGCTTATGAGAAGTCTTCTTGGGCTGGTGGTGAGAGGTGGAGGTGATGGGAAGGAATGTGATACAAAATAATTTATGCATCAAGAATACTCCTATAAACCTGTGTGCTACTTGAAAGTGAGTTCAATAGATGAGATCCTCCTGAATTAGTCATTTTGAAACAAATCTTTCCTGCTGAGATTTTCACTGTCATTTTCAACACTTGGATAAATTAATTCAAATAATCAGCTCCTGCAAATCACCCACCATTACTGGAAATCTCTGGCTGCATCACCTGAATGTTATAAGAATCCTGCCATTCTGATTCTTGTCCTTCTTCTATGAAAAAAGAGGTGCTCCCTTTATAATAATGCATTAATCATAGGTTCTTTTAGTCACTATGAGATGATTCTGTAGTCAGCATAAATTGCCCTCATTTTGAGATTTTTGTACAATGACTTTGTGCTATGATATCTTAAGAATAAGAAGAGTTGTCAAGTTCATTATCTCAGCAGGGTATGTTTGTGGTGATGAAACTGCCAAGCTTCATCAAGTTGTTCATGCTTTTTCCATTTTATTCACATGATCCAATTCAGCCTCCCTCTGATAACTCATTTTGATTTTAAGTCACTTTAAAAATGAGTCAATTCGATTTTTAAAACCTTGTTGATTTAAAGTTATTTCAACGTTTCCTGATATAATACCTTGTATTTTAGAGGGGGAACAAATGAGATCCTCTTGACTCAGCAATCTTAAGAGGAAAATTTCAGAAAGTGGAAAATTGACAAATGTAAAAGTAGCACTAGTTCGCTTTTCTTTATTTTTTTTCCTCCAACTGCTAACTTTCTTCTGTCATTCTTAAAAATCACTTAACTGTTAATTCTCCAATCACAATCCTGGCCTCGTCCAAACTACTTTTAATCTACTTGACTATGCCTTGACAGCATGCTATCATATTTGGTACAAGTAAAAGAGCCCAGCTTGGTAAGTGAAGAGAGAGACAATCCCCACAAAACCGCCAGATTTCATGAAACATGATTTATGACATCCCATTTTTATGACACTACTCTCTGCTAACATAGCCAGCTACTACCTTGTTCCATTCTCATCTTGCTTTTTCTAAGATTTATTCTAATGTCCTCTGACACATACAGAATGCAAGTGGCAATATCTTAGCAACAATTTAGAGTATAATTCTGAAGTGTATAATAGTGCTTGCAGGGAACCCACAAATAAAAAAAAAAAGCATAAAAGTAGTGTCTCCAAGGTAATTTTTAAAATGCTCATATGAAATTCTGAATAAATATGATCAGGTAAATAGCAATATTATCAGTAGTTCAGTTCCTAGACTAGCCCAAAATATAATCCATTTGCATTAAAAAGCAATAATAATTACAAGTTTTGAAATACTAATCAAAAAAGTAAAAATAAAACGAGATTGATTTTTCCATGTATTTTTTTTTAAGATTTTACCTATTTATTTGAGAGAGGACAGAGAGAGTGAGAGAGAGAGAGAGCAGGATCAGGGGGAAGAGCAGAGGGAAAGGGAGAAGCAGACTTCCAGGATCACAACCTGAGCCAAAGGCAGATGTTTAGCCAACTGAGGCACCCATGTGCCCCATTCATGTATCTTTAATATTTATCCTGGAAGGACGTTTATAGACAAGTGATGTGACAGATATATCTTAAGTCAAAAAGGCATAGCATATAAGAGTTAGATAGAAACCTTAAATTTGCCCTTTGCTTTTATTTATTTTTTTAATTTATTTTTTGCCAATGCCACATTCAGTTCCTCAGTTAGACACTTAGGCTCTTTATTGATAGTCTTGGTGCAATTAAGTTCTAAATTCAGGCATTGCTGTAGCTTCGTTTCCCAATCTCAATTCAGTCGAATTTTGAATAAAGCACAATAGAGGGCCAACCATGACATCGAAACTTTGCATCACTCCAGAAAACTCCTAACTGACCACTAATAACTTTCAGGAGCCCATATATGGGCTTTGGGATGGTCCCGTTAAATTCTGCTATACTTTCAACATCTCACCCCCTCCCCATCCATTGTTTCTGTCTTAATCTCTGCTTAAAAATTCTGCCCCTGACTCTGACCAGCATCCCCTCCCACTCTAAGACCAGAAACTTCATTTGCATATCAACTACTTTTGGATAGTTGGTGGGGAGTGGGTGGAGCTTTCATTTCATTTTCGATGGGTCCCGCTGACGCCAGTGTGAAGATTGCTCAAGGCTTCGCTCATGTTTGCTCCACCTACTGGCTATATCCTTCCGACATTTGACCTTGGACATTGAGTTGTTCAGTGTTTCCCTGACGATAGGAATGTATTAATGCAATAGCTTATTAGCACTCCAAACTGAACCTTTTTCTGACATAATCTCCAGCTTATTAATTCTCTGTCTGTCCTGCTCAATGGATCGATTCTGTGCTATGTTCTACCTATTCTCCATCATTTTATACCTAAAAATAAATCATGCAGAGCTGATTCACCAACTATGACTGAAAATACTACGATAGAATTTAAACATTCTACTCTATGGGATATACCTCTGAAAATATGCTGTTAAAATAGTAACAACTTTTAGAGATTGTTTCTGAATGCCCTCTGTCCTTACTGCCCGAGAGTCTTGTAACTGTCCCCATCCTTAAGATATCATATCTGTGTGCATTGCTTCATTCATGAATGCCTACTTTTGAAAGAAGTGTCCCAAATTCCAAAAGACCAGGGAACAAAAAATTGTCTTTCTGAAATGCTTTATGGGAAAGTCCTTCGTCTTTAATATAAGGATTACTTAATAGGTAAATACTTTGCTATGAAAAGACTATTTGTACTCTCAAAATTCATATGTTGGAACCCTCATCCCCAGTGTAATAGTATTTGGAGATGGGGCCCCTGAAAGATAATTAGGTCATGAGGTTAAAGCCCTCATGATAAGATGAGTGCCTTTATAAGAAGAGACATTTCAGAGCTTATTTCTTTTTTTTAATTTAAAAATCAATTAATTAACATATAGTGTGTTAATAGTTTCAAAGGTAGAGTTTAGTGATTCAACAGTTGCATATAACACCCAGTGCTCATTACATCAAGTGCCCTCCTTAATGCCCATCACCCAGTTACCCCATCCCTCCACCCACCTCCCTTCCAGCAACTCTCAGTTTGTTCCTATAGTTAAGAGTCTTTTATGGTTTGCCTCCCCCTCTGATTTCATCAGAGCTTATTTCTTATCTCAGGTTTCAGCCATGTGAGGATATAATGAGAAGAAACCATCTGCAAACCAGGAAGTAGGTTCTCCCTAGACCCTGAATCAGCCGGCATATTATCTTGGACTTTCCAGCCTCTAGAATTGTGAATATTAAATATTTATTGTTTCAGCCACCCAGTCTATGATAATCTATTATAGCAGAGTGAACTGATCAAGACATGCTTATTAACTAATTATTAACCTATTATTCAATTGACCAAGTATCTTTTTGAGTGCTTGTGTGTGAATGTTTGTCTGTTGTGGTTTACGTTTTTGGATTGTAGATCCCTTTGCGATTCTCTCTTTGGGAAAATACATGTATTCAAACAAACACCATTTAGTGGTAGGCTGTTAAGTGGACAGAAAGGCAAAATTTATTGGAATTGGAGGTAGCAGAGAATTCTGATCTCAGTGCAAGAGAAGCAAAAATTTCAAAACTCAGAACCCAGCCATATGACATAATTATTAGCTTACAGTGGTTGATTTTTAAGCTAGTGTTAGCTTAATTTAGTTTGGTTCACTTTTGTTTTGTTTTTAGCTGTGATTTGACCAGTGATATAAAAAGCAGAACACTCTTACTTAGGTCTCTGCTCACCTACAGTGCATCTCACTCCAGGTGAGACTATTCCAAATCTCTAAACATCATTGCCTCTAAGAGATACAAGACTCAAAGTGTGAGTCATGTTCCCCTATAAGCATCATTATCTTTTTAGAGTCTTTGTACTACTTATTTGCAAAAAGTAAAACAACTTTCAAACAAGCCTAGGTCATTGTTTTTGTGTATTTTCAAACGTGGACCACCTCCAGGTCTGTCTTAACTGATATATGTAATTGTGTAGGTGTTTACTGATGGTTCAGAGAGCTTTGCAGAACTCAGGTGGAAAATATCTCAGATAGTCTATCAATTAGGAATCAGATTTCCTAATAGGTGACCAGGAAGGCTCCCCAGCAACACAGCTAGTAATAGAGAATTGATACTTTTAAAGACTTTTCACTTGATTTTTAATTTTGTTAAAAAATTCTGTGGAGGAAACTTTGGCCTGGTTCTTATTATCTTTCTGCAGAGGCAAGGAATAAATCAATTTTCTATTCCAAATTATAATATTGCACACTTGAATTCACTTCTCCTATAGTTTGCAAGCTAAGGAGTCCAGTTTTCTTCAGTATTTTTCAAGGAAAAATTTTATGGCATGGTTTACCAACTTCTGATTGTTTTTACCTTATCTTTAATTTGAAAACGCATCTTATGAATTTGTATCAATGTGAGTCGAACATAATACTTTACAGATTATCTAATTATAGTAACTATATTCTATAATGTAGGAACTATAGTCTAAACAAAGTATTCTATTTTTTGTTGCTTTTTACTTTGCTTCCATCAAATTGAGGGAAATTACTTGCTTTTTTCAATAACAATGGCTCAGTTAGGAAATTAAATGAATCTCAACAAGGAAGACATGGATTCTTAGTGCTTCTGACATAGTCCTCCAACACAAGAGCTGGGCTACAAATCTCAGTGGGAAAGCACTGAACTAGTTAGTACAGTTTTACTCAAACTATTTCTGTTCACCATATATTTTAATGCCTGTATAATAATTTGTAATATTTCTCACATGTAAATCTAGGTTGCTATACTTTTATTTCAGGAATATTGCCTCTTCCAAATAAATATGTAGCTGTATAATTATTTCCATTGAATATTAGTGTTATAAATTATTTCATTTCTGCCTAACCAAAAAGTTTAAATTCCAATTTTATATTTTCCTAACTTATAGATCTGCCAAACTTGTTATTTTCTTATGTGGTTAATGTGCCATCTCCATTTCTGTAGTATTTATATTGACTTTATGATGATGACTTTATATTTATTAAAATATAACAATTTATTTTAATAATTATAGTGTCAATTATTTATAATCAATAAAAGCTGCACATATTAAAATGTGATACCAATTTTAATAATTAGAATGAGGAATGAGCATGTATGCTATTTTACTTTCTTATCATTGTTATAGAGGAAATGAAAATAATGAAGGGTATTTTTAGTGTAACAATATACATGCATATGATATAGGAAAAATTATTTTTGAACCATATCTGTGAACCTCTCCTGGATATATAGTCTTAGGAGAATTGTTTGCTATCTTAATTTTTTTCATAAAAATATTTTTTCATACTTTGGTGCATAAATATGTTACAATTTTTATTTCTGACTACAGCACAATAATTTTAAACATAAAGAAATATTTCACCCACAATTCCTTCCTTTCAAGAATCAATTGCTGTCATTTTTGTGTTCTTTTATTTATTAATAAAATTTATTAAATTTCATTAAAATTTGAATGTATTTATCTAATAAAAATCATAGAGCATACAATTTTGCAGTTCATTTATTTTATTCAACATTACAAAAGCGTCAGGTTTTTATTTTTATATTGTTTCCATAATTAATGTTTTCTTGATTGCATCAAAGAATTGATGTCTTTATGTATTCAATCCTCTTATTTTTGTATATTTTGACTATTTCTAATCAAAAACCCTTTTTTTTCATTGCAGTTTAGTGTTTATAGATCTTGGGGCAGAGCATCAAAATGTGTATTATTTATTTATTTATTTATTTATTTACTTATTTACTTATTTATTTATAAGACTATTTGAGAGAAAGAGAGTGCAAGCGGGGGCAGAGGCAAAGGGAGATGGAGAGAGAGAATCCCAAATAGAGTCCCCCTGAGTGGGGAGCCTGAGGTGGGGCTCAATCTCAGGACCCTGAAATCATGACCTGAACTGATCTCAAGAATTGGACAATTAACTGACTGAACCGCCCAGGTGCCACGAAGTCTACATGCTTTAAAATAAAGATTTGTTTTATACTTCCCTTTCCATTCCAGTAATAAAAATAAGGTAGACAGGTTTTTTTGTTGTAGTTTTTTTGTTTTTTAAAGATTTTATTTATTTATTTGACAGATAGAGACACAATGAGAGAGGGAACACAAGCGGGGGGAGTGGGAGAGGGAGAAGCAGGCTTCCCGCGGAGCAGGGAGCCGGATGCAGGGCTCGATCCCAGGACCCTGGGATCATGACCTGAGCCAAAGGCAGACGCTTAACGACTGGGCCACCCAGGCGCCCCAGACAGTTTTCATCCATGTACAATCATGTGTAATCCAGGAGATAATATGCTTAAGAACCATATTATCGGAAATTAGATAGGATGGCTCATGGAAAATGTAAACAAAGGATGTCACATTTAACTTCTAGGTGGATTTCCCCCTATTTTTTGACATATACATTTACAGATATATTAAAACCACAATTTGATGGTTCCTACTAATATCTCTGTGAAGAATTGTACAGCATGAAAGTTTATATGAGATGGGCATGCACTTGGTAGGTGTCTATTAACAAATACGGGGAGGAGAGAATTCTATTTCATAAAAATACTTATATTTTTTACTCAGTATAACATATGCATCACTTGACCATCCTATACCCTTCGGGAAGCCATATAGAGCATAGAAATGGCACTTTTACTTAGCAGTGGCTGCAATGAGAACAGCTCTGGAGGATTGGTAAAAGAACTTTAAAACCATGAGAGCAGTGCTACTCCCTGGTGAGAGGGCAAACCCATTTGTAAGTCTTGTTTTTATCAGTTAGAATTAAGGAGAATGAGATTTGGAAGGTACCGTAGAGATCATCTAATTCAATCCTCTCATTTGGTCAACGAGCAAATTGAATCCCTGATATTTAAAGTAATGCCACATAGAAAATTTTTATTTTAAAGTGTAACAACAGCTCTGTCCCTTGACTGGCAGTTTTGTTTTGTTTGTTTTGTTCTGATTTTATATTTAAAGAACTTAGACTTTCTAAAGGGGAAAACATAATAGATTTCAGAGTGCAAATACCATCTCCAAAGATACTCTCTTAGGAGCTTCAGTGAGAACACTTTTTTCTCAAATATGTAAATAGTTTTAAGTCATTTTTTGGTAGGACATTATTATTATTAGCTATGTGAACTTATTATTTAAATTTACTTTTAATAGGTAGTCACTAGCAGTCACTCTTAGTCACTATTATTCACATGGCAACAATTTCCATTTTACAAATATAATACCAAAACTCAACTCAATTAGCAAGAGGAAACATGGATAAATACAAATTAGATATGAAAAAATTAGCTTACAAAGAGTCTTACAATAAATTATGAACTTGATAAAAAATCCTAAATAGTGAAAGTTGACCAGAGAAATAGGCTTTATTTATCCTCCACTATTTATAATTTTACAACAATTATAAAGTTATTTGGCTAATATTTATTCCCTCAAGTGATATGAACTCTAGTAAATGGAAAAAAAATCATAGGGGATATTTTTTAATTCACATTTTGAATGTTCTTACTTTATGGGTATATGCTTCTAAAGCATATAAGTTTTACTGACATTAATAAGGGTTATATGTATACTCCACATATTAATAATATGAATCAAATGCCTTCCAATATTTAATAATGGTATGTATTAATATTCATTGAGTTGATTTATTTTCCACAGAGCTCCACTCTTTATTGAATGTGTTGGCTGATGGCATTAGTTCACAAACAATAAATTATTTGGCATCATTCCTCAGCACATTAAACAATATACAGTATTCTTTAAGAACTCATAGGATAATTTAAAATTATATTTTTCCTAACATTATACATTGTAGTCTAAAAAAATTTTCTGTGATCATTTTGAGAGCACATGTTAGATTATATAAAGTATACTCATGATCAATGGTTTATAAAGCTAAATTTCAAAAATCAATTACATTGTTTTCATAAAGAATATTACTTTACTAAGATTTTAAATGTTTTCCTTCACTGATAACCAAAACTGCAAATCAAAACATGACACAGTTATATGTCTGTAGAAAATTAATAAAGATTATACATTATATTATTGAGGTTCTTAGGTAAACATGGCAGGTTATATATATTGATACATAATTGTCTCATACTTAGATATGAAGAGACAACCAACAGTTTCTCAATATTTGCTAAAGAGAGAGAGGACAAAAAAAATAAAATGACATGGGGTAAGTTATCTTGTAGGAAGCTGGATAATTCAGATTTCCATAACCAAAGAAAATATGTTTCAAAAATTAAGGCAAAATAGTCTTTTGCAGAAAAATAAATTCTAAGATAATCTGTTGCCAACATATCTTCCCTATAAAAATGTGGAAAAAGTTATTCAGGTTGACAGAAACTTAGATTTTTCCAAAAGAATGAAGAGTACCATAAATGGATAATATGTGAGTAAATATATAAAGTTGTTCACTGTGTTTAAAAATTTAAATATAATTATTTGGAACCAAAATATATGACAAAAATAGCACAAAGACAGGGAATATTGTAAGATTCTTATATTAAATGTAAAATGCTATATTATTTGAAAGTGATTATGATAAATTAAATATGCATACTGTAAACCCTAGAGGAACCAATTATAAAAAAGTATGTCTAATAAGCCAATAGTGGAGACACAGTTAAATACTGAAAAATACTCAATACAAAAGACTTTGAAAATATAAGATGGGTGAAAAACAGAGAGAAATCAAATAAGAAAATGGTAGATTGAAACCCAATTGATATATTCAACATACACATTAAATGCGTTTTGAAACTACAATCCAAAAGCAGAATTTTTGAGACTTCCTTAAAAAAAAAAAAAACACAGAAGTATCAAAGAATAAAGAGTTCAAAAACAAAACCATGCTTTATAACTACCTAATTTACCTAACGATGTTACTCTGGAAAGAATGGTCCTTAAAATATTTTTTAAAAAATTAAAATAAAATAAATGATGACACATCTTTAAAATAAATGAATAGCCACATGAAAAAAATATAAATGATTCTTTTTTTCTTCCTCACAAAATGCAAAATAATTTTGTTAAGATTGACGGTAGAACTAATGTTAAATAAAGCTGTTTTGATAGAAAAACATAGTAAAATATATTTACTATATTTGAGTAGGCAAAGGTTTCCTAATAGACACAAAAGTCACTCCTGATCAAAATAAATATTAATAATTCAGAGATAATCATATTAAAAAGTTTTGTTTAAGAAAGGAGCTATTAAGAAAATAAGAAGTGAAGTCAGCAACTAGAAAAAGATACTTGTAATATACATAGACTACAAATATCTTCTACACATAATATAGAGCACACAGCTGGTAAACATATGAGTAAAAAACTTGGAGCATTTCACAAAACAGATATTCAAATGGTCAGTAATCATATGGAAACGCGATGAAGAGCAGTTGTCATTATAAAAATGCAAATTAAAATTTACCATTTTACCACAACCATGACACACACAACAGGATGCCTAAAATTTAAAAGCTAAACAATCTCAAGGGTTGCCAATGATGTAAAACAACTGGATTGCCAGTGGAACTATAAATTGGTTAAATCACTTTGGAAGACAGTTTGCCAGTGTCTATTAAAGTTATGACATGACTAGGACGCCTGGGTGTTTCAGTCAGTTAAGCATCTGCTTCGGCTCAGGTCATGATACCAGGATCCTGGGATCGAGTCCCACATCGGGCTCCTTGCTCAGTGGGGAGCTTGCTTCTCCCTCTGCCTGCCACTCCTCCTGCTTGTGCTCTCTCTCTCTCTCTCTCTGACAAATAAATAAATAAAATCTTTAAAATTATGACCTGACCAAGGAGTTCCACAGCAAGTTTTATATTCAAGAATAAAGGGTTCATTTGTCCACCAAATGATACAAGAGTTCATAGCAGCTTAACTCATAAGAGCTTACAATTTGAGATGACGCAAAATCCAATAATAGAATGGGTAAATACACTGTACTACACTCATACAATGTAAAAATAAATCACAATAAAAAGAGAACTATCCCGGGCGCCCAGGTGGCTCACGTGGTTGAGGGTCTGCCTTTGGCTCAGGTCATGATCTCCTGGTCCTGGGACTGAGTCCCACTTCAGGCTCCCAACTCAGTGGGGAGTCTGTTTCTCCCTCTCCCTCTCTCTCTCCCCCTGCTTGTGCTCTCTCTGTCCCTCCCAAAAGAAGAATAAAATTAAAAAAAAAAAAGAGATCTACCACCACACTTGATAATGTGGATGAGTCTCACTGATACAATACTAAGCAAAAGCAGTCCCATATGAGCAAATATTGCTGGGTTCTGATTCCGCAAATTTAAGAATAGGCAAAATGTATCTATACTTTAGGGTAAAAGTTACTTCTGGGAAGGTGTACTGCCTAAGAATGATCAAATAGGATATGCTTGGAAATATCAAATATCTTGATCTGGGTGCTGGTTACATGGTTATACACGCATTTATGGAGATTTAAAACTATATATTTAGCAGGATTTTTTTTTCCTTTAGCACAAATATTTTGATAAGGAAAATGCCTGTATAGCTTGAAAAATACTAATGCTGTTGGTTTGATCAAATTTGTCTGTATTCTCATAGATATAAATCTTCCAATTAAAAAACACAAATTTGGGTATTGTGTTAAATATCAATTTCTCCTTTAAAGAATTACCATTTAAAATAATACTGTAAATTATTGAAAATATTAAAATCAGGGGCGCCTGGGTGGCTCAGTCGGTTAAGCATCCGCCTTTGGCTCAGGTCATGATCTCGGTATCCTGGGATCGGACTGGCATCAGGCTCCCTGCTCAGCAGGGAGCCTGCTTCTCCCTATCCTTCCGCCTGCCTGTCTGCCTACTTGTGATCTCTCTCTCCCTGTCAAATAAATAAATAAAATCTTTAAAAAAAAGAAAATATTAAAATCACTTTCTTAATTCAAGCTCTTTCTGGAACCAAAAAATTAAATTTTATCATATATGACAAATCAATGAGATGATAGATACTATGGAAAAAAGTAACAATTCTGTTGTGCTAAATTGTTTTAAAATCTCTTGTTGTTGGAGTACCTGGGTAGCTCAGTCAGTTAAACATACAACTCTTGATCCCAGCTCAGGTCTTAATCTCAAGGTTGTGAGTTCAAGCCCAGCACTGAGCCCAGCCTGGAGCCAAATTTAAAACAATAAATAAATAAATGTCTTGCCATTACTCTTAACTCCTTGTGTTCCCAGGGTAACTAGGAAATAAGAAGGTTTACACAATGTTAGAAAAATTACAAGCTGGGGCACCTGGGTGGCTCAGTTGGTTAAGCATCTGACTCTTGATTTTGGCTCAGGTCATGATCTCAGGGCTGTGAGATCAGGCCCCTCCTGAGTTGGGCTCCAAGCTCAGCAGGGAGTCTGCTTCTCCTTTCCCTCTGTCCACCCCCCCCCCGTTCATGCACTCTCTTTAAAATAAATAAATCTTAAAAAAAGAAAAATTACAAGCTGCATTATCCGATAACAATATAAAAATTATAAATAATCTATAAAAATATAATCTCAAGAAATAAAATCTCAAAAGCTAAAAATCAACTTTCTTGGTTTTAACACCCATTTACTGTCTAAAAACTTCCTAAGGACATCAGAGGGCTTCAGCTTGAGTTATATATTTTTCTGTACTCTTTGTAAAATCAAAAATGAGAAAGTTATTGTATATATATATATATTAATTCATTTAAAATGAGCAAACAAAATATCTATCACTTAACATATTGATTCTATTTTTCTAAAAATAAGCATATTTTCCAAAACAAAAAAATAGTAAGAGTAGTACTGTTTCCTCTTTTTAAAAATGTCTTTAATGTCTGACTTAATAGATTCTCAGATCTGTATTTACATTCTTCTTTTACATGCCATTTGGCCTCTGAAAAATTCTACTTTATACTTGAAAAAGAATGGGAATGAAAAATGCAAATAACATCATAATATTATTACAAAAATGGTTTTGATCTTATAGAGTGCTTGAGAGTGTCCTAGAGATGTCCAGGACTCCGTGACCCCAGCTTGAGGTCAGCTATGTAGATTACTTTCTCTCCACATTCAAACATTGGGTTTAGTCCCTTCCATCTACATAATGACCACATTCCAGAACAAGCCTCTGGATTAGAAGAATGAGGAGGTACAAACTTGTCCCCACTATCTCTTGGCTTCAATTCATATTTGTCTTCAGGGTGCAATGTGTTTCCAAGAACTGCATTTGGGAATCTTATGAGCCTCTGACGTGTAGTAACAAAATAACTCTTCAAAATGTCCATCTTGAACAAGTGACGGGAACATGCTGGTACCAGTAATTCTACTAAGAATTTGGAGTCAAAAATAAAGTTAGCATTAATAGAAAAAAAGCCTATTTGGCAAAAGAATTCTAGCTTGTTGTTATCTAACAACAACCCAGCTACAGAAGGCAATTAAAAGGACAGAAAATGAAGGGTTGCGAAATCATGTTCTAAGCATTCTTTACAGGGCAGAGAAAATGGTCAGGAAGATAAAAGCCCCCTGAACTTGACCAGTTTAGGGTCATCAAGACCCACCTCTGTGCTAGTACTTTTTTAACAAAAATATTAAGAAGGTGAACAAAAGATATAGATATATTTAGGAACCAAAAGTATTTTTGGAGGCATTTTTGACTGAATTAAGTATGAAAATACAAATTCTAATTATTAGCTTGTAGCTACTACATGCTCAATATTGAACATATAATCAAAAGAGGGTGAGATGAGCAAATCTGTTGGAGTAGAAGCTTGGTAACCAAAAAACCCTTTATTCATGATGAAATAACAGGAGTATGGTGTGGTCATTCACAAAGGGAAAGGCAAAAATAACCTTTCTAATGGCCATTCAATGATAATTTCTTTTGAGTGCTATGGAAAATTGCTTTGGAAAACATAAAACTACTTTAAAACAAACTAGAGGGGAAAGTTATGAGAGAATGAGAAAACAAACAAACAAAAACCAAGGGATGAGTGTGCTCCAAATACATTTTTTTTATTGAAAATGGCAAAGAAAACTAAAATAAAGCTACAATGGCCAAACAACAGCTTCAGTTTACCTTTTTTTTTTTTTTAATAACTAAAGGAGACTTTTACTGAGATATGTTACTGAGAAACTACTTTTGGGAAATTTAATAATAACTATAATGTTCCCACTGAACCTAATACCGTTTTGTCACCTGAGTTTTTGCAATATGTTTTTTTTAATATTTTGAAGTTTTCTATCATAAAACAAATATATAGTATAACCTATCAATAAGGTTTTTAAAAACACAAATATCCACATAAAGCTTAAGAAAAAAAATTGTTATCAGTATTTGAAACATCTTGTGGATCTTAGGAGTCATAGAATCTTCCCTTCCACCAGAGTTATCTTAACTTTAATTCACTTCCTTGTCTTTAATTTTTACCAAAAAATATGTATCCATAAAAATAGTCTTTAGTGGGGTGCATGGGTGGCTCAGTCATTAAGTGTCTGCCTTCGGCTCAGGTCATGATCCTAGGGTCCTGGGATCGAGCCCCATGTCAGGCTCCCTGCTCAGCGGGAAGCCTGCTTCTCCCTCTCCCTCTCCCTCTGCTTGTGTTCCCTCTCTCGCTGTGTCTCTCTCTGTCAAATAAATAAATCAAATCTTTAAAAAAAATAGTCTTTAGTAAGATATGTTTCTTAACTGTATAAATATAGACTCTAATAAAATAAAAAAATAGACTCTAAGTTCATGCATTCTGTGATTTCCATTTTTCTCTGAAGAGATTAATTGATGTTGATTTGTGTTGATAAGTATATTTCATTCATTTTCAATGATGGATAGTATTCAATTGTATAAATATATAATAATTTATTTTCCTATTTCCCTATCAACTGATATTTATTATTTCTTTTTTTTCAACTTTATTAAGATGGTTACTATGTACCATTCTTTTACATAAGCACAGTTTTTTCTAGAGTGTATACCAAGGGATGGTTAATAGAGTATACATGACTTCAACTTCACTAGAAAATGCTTATCTTTCCCAAATTGCTTGAACTAATTTGTTTCCCATCAGTGAAGGATAGGAAAGTGGAGGGTCCATATATTCCACACTTGTGAACACATAATACTATTTTCAAAAACAGGATTTTATTTTTGTCAATCTGTTGGATGTTTAAAGCAGTGCTGTGTTGTCATTTTTAATATTCATTTCCCCAGTTAGCAATGAGTTTGGCATCTTTACATACATGTATCGATCACTTGGATATCTATCTATGTGAGGTAACTAGTTTGTCCAATATTTTGTTTGAATTTTCTGGATATTCCCTACTAATTTGTGATATCTTTTTGTCTTCTAGGTTTCATACATATGCTTTCCAAGATGATTCCCTTTAAAAAAATAAACATATGGAGTCTTTTAATAAACAAATGTTCTCAATTTTAAATGTAGTTTATTAATATTTTCCTTCATTGACAGCATGTTTTGTTTTAAGAAAACTTACCCAAACTTGAGATAGCAGAGATGCTCTCATATATTACCTTCCAACGCCTTTGTTTTGCCTTTTTAGGTAGCCTACCTGAAATGAATTTAAATGGGAATCAAATTTCTTGAGTTTCACCTTTTGGATGCCCAATTACTGCAGCATCGATTATTGAAAAAAACCTGTTTTCTCAGCTGCTCTTCAGTGACTCTCATTATATACCAAACATTAAAAATGTGTGAGCTATTTCTAGGCTCTGTATTCTATACTGCACCAATACTGCTCTGTCAGAATTTATTTATATAGCTTTATAATATACAATGATATTTTGTAGAACAAGTCCTCCATCCATACTCTTCCTCTTCAAGACTATCTTAGCAATTATTGACTCTTTGTGATTGATTTCACATAAATTTGAGAATCAGCTTCCTCCTAAAATATGAGTTGCAATTGGGTTGGGATCACATTAAAACTATAAATCAACTTGAAGAGACATGACATATTTACAATATTGAGTCTCCTTATTCATATGTGGTATATCAATAGATTTATCTAATTCTTTAATGCATCTCCTTTAGTTTAATAATTTTGTAAGAGTTCTCACCTATCGTACATTTATTGTTATATTGTTTTGGTTTTTGTGATATATAAGCTATTTTTTTATTTTACTAGGTTTTTTTGGTTGGTATTGGTATATAGAATATCATCTAAAAACTAAAGCAATTTTAATTCTTCTTGGTCAATCTTCACAATTTTTTTTTTTTTTTACTTTTGTTGTCTTAATGAGAGGTCAGTTTTCAGTGTAAAGATAAACACAAATTGGGGTATTGGACAACTTTTTCTTGTTGGGGAATTTAAAGGAAAACCTTCTAACATTTCAAAATTGTGAGGTTGGCTGTAGTTTTTTAAAGATATATTTATCTGGGGCTCCTGGGTGGCTCAGTTGGTTAAGCGACTGCCTTCAGCTCAGGTCATGATCCTGGAGTCCCAGGATCGAGTCCTGGCATCAGGCTCCCTGCTCAGCGGGGAGTCTGCTTCTCCCTCTGACCCTCCCCCCTCTCGTGTTCTCTCTCTCATTCTCTCTCTCTCTCAAATAAATAAATAAAATCTTTAAAAAAAATCCATAACATTTAAAAAAAGATATATTTATCTGCATAAGAAGTTCCTTTTTAATACCAATTTGCTAAAAATTTTCATCATGAATGAATATTGAAGTTTACCAAAAACAGTCACCTTTTTTTTTAATTAAACTGCTAATAAGGTGCATTACATTCATTGGAGTATGTAACTTTTGAATAAATGATTCTAATATCTTTTAAAAAAAATTAAATCTTTAAGAAACATCAGTAATAACACAAGGCCCAAGCAGACTTCCCTTTCCCTGTTCCCAGCTGTCTATTTTAAAATCTTTACACAAACACATTGCTTTTTGCTTGTGTTGTATAATGGAAGTACTCTGTTCATTTCACTAAGGATATTTCTCAATCCTTCACAGACTTTTTGCAATATTAAAAAGAAAATTTCTTCTAATAGTTACAAATTCAGGAGGTCAGATGCAAATAATACGAATTTATATTATGGTGTTATAGTGATTCTGGTGCTATACAGTGCTTACTTTTTATTTTTTTAAAGATTTATTTATTTAAGAGATGGGGTGGGGGAGGAAAAGAGGAAGAGGTAGAGGGATAAGCAGACTCCTTGCTAAGCAGGGAGCCCAACACAGGGCTTGATCTCCAGACCCTGAGATCATGATCTGAACTGAAATCAAGAAGCATATGTTTAACCAACTATACCACCCAGGTGCCCCATGGTGCTTACTTTTTAAATCAGCAGCTACATATTTGCTCATAGTATTTGAATGTATATGTTGGAAAACCATTTTTGCAATGAAACGTGGTTTCTTATTATGTTTTGAACCCTTAAGTTTCATTCATATGCTAAAAATAGGTGACCATTCAAACATGGAGACTACTAACCTATGCAAATCTTATGACTACAAAATAAGCCACAAAATCTTAAGAGTGCTGAATATGTTTATGCCACATTTTAAAAATACATGAGGAGAGACAGAGAGAGAGAAGGAAAGAAAGAAATTTTCAGAGCCCCAAAACTTAAGCAGGAGTCCAGATAGGTAAACTGGACAAAAATGGATCTGGGGACAGATGTTGAAAACTAAGACAGGAGACAAAAGTTTGTGTAATGCATTAACTCATGTTATTATACATCACAGATGATTAGCCTTCAAACACAGTGGTTAAATCTATTGTGTTTCTGTAATGTACAAATTGGCCTTCAATATGACTTATGCCTAATGGTTCAGTCTAATACAAAAGTGGTTTGAAGATGAGATAAAAAACTAACCGAGTATGAGAGGTAAAACTCATAAAATATGTTTTTGTATGTGCATAACTATTTTCATTACCTGGCCTGTTATATTCAGAGAAATTTTTCAGTTCAATCAAATGAGTAGTATGATTTTAGTCTCAACCATTTTCCTAGAAATTTGGAATGGCTAACCCATTTCCCACCCCCCTCCCCTCTAGAACCCTCAGTTTGTTTTTCAGAGTCCATCGTCTCTCATGGTTCGTCTCCCCCTCCGATTTCCACCCCCCCTTCGTTCTTCCCCTCCTGCTATCTTCTTTTTTTTTTTAAGCATATAATGTATTATTTGTTTCGGAGGTACAGGTCTGTGATTCAACAGTTTCAACCATTTTCCTAGAAATTTGGAATGAGATAAAAATAATCTGAGAGCATTTCCAGTTCTTCATTAAGACAGTTTCATACTGTATGACTCTGAATAATTTTATGTATTTAATATAATGAAACAAAAATTGAGAGCGAGTTAATTTAGTTAGAATTTTTAGCATCAATATTGATATCATTCCCTGTGGATGATAATCCATTAGTTGTAATCAGATCTCAGATTTGTTGCTTCATGAAGGATGGACCTGTTTTGGAGTTCTTTTTTTAAAGATTTTATTTATTTATTTGACAGAGAGAGAGAGAGAGAGAGAGAGTGAGAGAGGGAACACAAGCAGGGAGAGAGGGAGAGGGAGAAGCAGGTTTCTAGGGGGAGCAGGGAGCCCCATACGGGGCTCAATTCCAGAACCCTGGGATCATAACCTGAGCTGAAGGCAGATGCTTAACGACTGAGCCACCCAGGAGCCTCAGGAATGGACCTGTTTGATCTTCATCTTTGTTAGTGCATGACTTCCAAAGAGACTGCACCGGTTTCTTTATTACAGAGAAGGTCAAATTTAACTCTCTCCCCACATACCCACAAAGTTCTGAAAATAATGAGTCTATTGTCATGCCAGTAATCATGAATAAAAGTAAAGAATTATATTAATGAATGTAATGCAGCACTGTTTGTGGGGCAAGGAAGGATTTGCCTGAGAAGCACTGACTAAGTCAGGCACATTCCTTCAGCAGGTGTGAAGAAGCACATGTTCGCCTGAAGCCCTTGGAGGTACAGAGCTGGAATTTTTATGACCCAAATGGGACTCTATCAGAGTCAAAATCCCCAGAGACTGAGTTTCTGAGTCTCAACTCTCTTTAGTTTCAAACGCTGCTATGAAATATTGCATGATAATTAGTTTCGGTACAGTTATGAGCTTTTATTTTTAAGTGGCCTACATGTTTAATTTACTCAATAAACTGAAATATGCTTGATCTCTTACCAGATTGTGTCACAATAACAGCTGTTTTTTAAAGTCTCAACTGGGACAGTAGTTAAAAGTCCTTGAAAAGTAAATGGCATACATTCAATTAAGCTAAAGAAATAGCTTAAACAAGTATTATTTAGTGGGTTTTTAATTAGATGACTTCTATTAAATTGGTGCTCTAAAAGGGATTTCACAACCTCCCAAGATTGTGCTAGTTAGAAAGGAGACCATAAAAATTCCATTTAACTCTATCTTGTGAGAGCTCACTCGCAGGTTGGATATTTCTTTATCATCAGCATCCATATGCCTGGCATTGCACCATTAATTCACCAAATGATGTTCAAGAGGTAAAACAAGGTAGATTAGCCTCAGTAAATCAAAGAGAGAGACTTTCTGATCATGAGGCACAATGATCTCTCCCCCTACACTCCTGAGATCCCCCAACCTCAGCAACAGAGTGGCTTAAGACCATGAGTAGGATTTCTTCCTTGCTTGAAAATTTCTGGAGCAGAGAGAAGAGAATTTACCCTCTTCTCCACTGAGAATATCTACAATCTCTCAGTAGATCTTGTATTTCAGCAAAAGACCTTTACATTTTGGTCCCTGTTTGTCTGACTAGTCCAACTTCCTTTTTACCATCACCTCCAAAGTTTTAACTTTCAGTTCTAGTGATACCAACCTTCTTATTTTTTTCAAAACCATAGTGTTCCTCTATTTCTTTGCAATTTTTTCTCACCATCTAGGATCAGCCTTCATGTAAGAAACTCCATTTATCTTTAAACCTTTTTTAAAAAAAAGATTTTATTTATTTATTTGACAGAGAGACACAGCCAAAGAGGGAACACAAGCTGGGGGAGTGGGAGAAGGAGAAGCAGGCTTCCCGCAGAGCAGGGAGCCCAACATGGGGTTAGATCCCAGGACTCTGGGATAATGACCTGAGCCGAAGGCAGACGCTTAACGACTGAGCCACCCAGGCACCCCAGAAACTCTGTTTATCTTTTAAAACTTTCCCTTAGCATCATCTTCTCTATGATTCTCAAGACACCACACACTCCGTCCCACCAACATCTCATCCCTGACAGATTGATCACCTTATTTCTGTTTGCCAATTCTGTCTAATGAACACATATTTGTTTATCATTCTATGTTATAAATACCTGTTTTTCACAATAGACTATGAAGGTTTTTTTGGTCAATGATTTTATGTAATTCAGGTACTTGCCCCATTACTTATACTAGATACTCAATAAAACTGAAGTAAATAAACTGAACTGAATCAAATTATCAATACACCCCCCCCTTTACTCTCTCCACTAACAGGCTTGACAATTACTGTTTCACTGTTTTAGGTACACAAAGAAAGCAAAATACATTCATACACACATGAGTTGTTATGGAAGTAGAAAAATCTTGGGATTATTTTGATTTTTATATCTGGATCAATTGTTGTTTCTGCCACTTCCTGTAAGTAAGGCCAAGAATATGATAAACTTTCTAAATTTCAGTTTTCTTTTCTGTAAATAGGGATATAGTTATATTTATTTAAAGGGATTATCTTAACTATATGATCAACGTGAAAAAATTTTGTAGGTCATATGATCAAAAATTATTTACATAGTGAGTGCTAGCCATTTTACATGCATTACCTCATTTGACTGCACTGCACACCAACACAATAATGATTTCATAATTCCTATTTCCTAATGAGTGAAGTGATCTTTGCAAAATGACAAGAAGACTAACACTAGAAATCATGTTTTCTAACCACCACACACACACACACACACACACACACACACACACACACACGAAAGAACTTACACAGAGCGTTCCTTGTGCAATATGCTGAATGGAAGCCTTTGTGGAATTGAGTATTGTTCTGATGTGTTAGCTGTTGAAGGTAAAAAAAAAAAAAAAAAAAGCCATGAAGCTAGAAAACACAAGATCTGTTTAAGTTGCTTCACCCACAGTATAAATTTGTGCTATGGGAGCACATACAAGTGACTGTGTATTTTTTTTTAATAAACATAACATATGTAATAAACAGGTGTCATTTTCTTTGCACACATCCAATAAAGAAAAAAATAATAAAATAATCTGAGACATATAATTAGGATTTGTGTATTAAGTTAAATAAAATCAGGAGTAAAGGTCATCATTCAATTTCATGATCTTTCCACGGGTACTTGGCATCAGTCTCTGAGAAGAGACATGTCTGGTTTATCAAAGCCAAAGTGCATTTGTTTAGTTTTGTATTTTCAGAGTCCACAGTCTCCATACCACGTCCCACTGACTAGGTCAATTCCAAACCCCCTGTTCTTGTTACCTCTCTGTCTGGGCTCTCTTCACCTTCCCTTTCGAAATGTTCTCTTTCCTCACTGACATTCCCAGGACATGTAGTATTTGGCTACATTTTATCTTTTTCATTTTCCAAATCCTACACTCAGATCCCCAAATTATTTTTTTAAGATTTTATTTATTCATTTATTTATTTGAGAGAGAGAGCACGAGAGACAGAGCAGGAGCAGGGGGAGGGACAAAGGGAGAAGCAGACGCCCCGCTGAGCAGAGAGCCTGATGCAGAGCTTGATCCCAGGACCCCAGGATCAGAACCTGAGCTAAAGGCAGATGCTTAACCAGCTGAGCCACCCAGGGCCCCTCAGATCCCTGAATTATAACTCACATCTAGAAACTGACAATAGCAGAGTGAATACTAACAATGAGTACTTCCATTTATTTTTATTTATTACATACCATTTATATTGCGAAGCATTTTTTTTAAATTCCAGTTTTCCATCTAATTCTCCTCCAATCTTGAGAATTTGGATATTATTATCATCATTGTAAATGAAGAAACTGAAGCTCAGTATTCCATGGGACAGGCAGCTGGAAAACATGGAGCTGGGGTGTTTGAGTGTGTTTCAGTTCTGACCTGTCCCATTCTAAAGTGAAGTTGTTAAACTTTACTGTCCCTTTGAGTGATCCACATTTATTTTATTCAGTAAACATGCATTGAGCATCTCTGTGAAGCTAAGTACAGCATTTGGGGTTGAGGATTTAAAAAATAAAATATATTACACAGTAATGTGGAGAAAACTCTGAATGTCCAAAGAGTAGAGATAAATGGGAACACTGCAGGTAAGGCAGAGAACCATGAATAATAATGCAAAACCTTACACATGGAAAATCCTGAAATATTTTTCTACTTACAAGAGATAAATGGACATAGTACTGATGGCTAAATTTCTCTTCACCTCTGATAACTTTGCAAAGAGTCAGCTCAACAAGACTGAATTAATTCAGTGGAAGAAGAGATTTAAAACCAATGACTGGGCTCTGAAGGCTCCCCATTTCTAACAAGGCTACTTTCTTCACCAAGAAGCTACTATTGTTGCATAGTTGTCTAGATTATCTGTGACCACACACCTACCCCATGAATATGTAGAGAGTTTCTCCATTAAAACCTTTTCCTCGGTGGTCTATTCTGGTCTGTCTCCTCTTTGGGATAATCACAGCTTGGGGGACATGTGCATTCTGTTATGTCTAATCTTGTAAATTTTCCCCCAACGAAGTACATTGTTAAAGATGTAGAGTTGTACCAAAGGGGACTAGTCATATATATATTTGTGTTCCCTTTGTAGGACTCCACCCATTTCAACAGAACAAAAATAACTTACTATTTTAAAATGTACTCTACTTTGAACTGTTGTTACTTACTGTAATAATAGTCATTTTTTTTGACAGCTACTCTAGGGAAAGTATTGTACACACATGACTTCCAATACAAAAAACAATCTTTCAAGGTAAGTGTTATTAACATCCATCTTTTCCAGGGAGGACTATAAAGTTCGAGGGACTATGTTAGTTCTTCCTATGTTATATATTGAGAGTCTATTACATGCTAGAACTTGCAGATACAGCTGCGATCTAAACGGTTATAACCTTTGTCTTCACGGGGTGAGCAGGAGAGCCAAATATCCATTCAAACAATATATAGTTAATTACATATCTTGATGCATTAAAAAGCAAAATAATGGTACCATGCAAAATCAAGTGTTCAATTTAGGGGATCAAAGGAGATAGAAATGAGAAAGTGACAGTTGCGAAAAGATCCATTTCTAAATGAAAGTCAAAAAGGTGAACTGTATGGAGGTGAGGGAATAATACAGATAGAAAACTTGCTAATTGAAAATCCTCAAGTTAGGGAAATTTCTGACAAAAACAAGGAAATCACAAAAAGCAGTGTGGCTGGGGGCTGGCAGGTGATGGAAAATACCAAGAGATGAAATTGAAGATTTAGGAAGGAGTCACGTCCTACAGGACTTTCCCTACCATCCAAGGACTACTGATTATATTCTAAGGATAACAGAATTAAAAGTTTTAGTGGACAAAATGGTAAGATCAGATTTGCATTTTAACAATCTCGTTCAAGATGATCCATAGGGAAATAATCTAGGAATAAGCATTGAGAGCAGGTCTGTCTCACTCTAAAGCTGGTCTCTTTTCAGTATACCTCACTGCCTCTAACATCCTTTATTATATTTGCTTTCCAGACTAAACCTGTGGAGGTAGAGAAAGCAGGAATTACTATTCACTTTTTATACATCTTGACACTAGGGTTAAAAAAAGAAAAAGTGCACAAGGCCAAGGTCTTTTTACTGCCAGTGACAAAATGATATGGTTAATGAGCTAATGTGTAATGGCTAAGAATTACCACGGACCTATCTAGTACCAGATTCTGTGCTAAGCATCTTATGTTTATTAACTCCTTGAATTCCTACAACAAGAGTAATAAGGATTTACTCCCAAGTAACTGAAGAAGAAGTTATGGCACAGAAAATCGAAGTAACTTCCTCAAGTTCAGATAACTAATACAGTTCAGAGGCATTTGATTCTAGAATTTAAATTCATGGTCACAGCTCTCCTGTGCATTAGACATACTATATGGGATCATTCCTCAGAAGTACAACCCTTATATCAGCTCCTCTTGTCTACATACAAATTGGCAAGATTTACCCTTCCTTGTGCAATTGTCTGATATGAGAGTCATCCTCAGAGTTTACAGTCATGACCATTAGAAAGACTTGATAACCCTTAGTAGTGATTGGAGATGTCATAGTATGTATGGCATTTTTCATTCAGATTTTACTGTTTTTTTTATTACAAGCAATAAATGAATATTCATAGTGATGATAAAGTGATATAATATTATGGCTGAGCATAATGCAAAATATCCATAAAGGTCCTTGGACACAAATAGTAGGTAAGTATAAATGTTTCACTAAACCACTGAGAAGTAAAAGCAAAGCAATCTTTCTTATTACATAGTACTTTATTTTCAGAGTAAGTGTATAGTATGAAGTTATATGTCCTGCTGTTTGTTAGCTTGAATTAACATATACTGTTTGGTTTCTCTCAATGAGAAATAAGGTTTTCTTGCTATAAACATGAATATTCTCTATCTGTTCAATAAATGCTCCCCAATTAAAAAAAATATGTAGACTATAAATTATTGTTTCATTGCATACTGTAATACATAATTGGATGTTTGAATAGGTTTAACATTTATAAGAGCAATAAATTCTATAAACAATTGTTAAGTATGTACATTAAATCTGAATTTAATTAAAATTAGTTCAAGGTGTTATTTTTTATTCATATAATGGATATTTAGATGTTGAGACAAGTGCTGATGTCTTCTCCTTTACAAGTCATCATCACTTCTGACCTGAATGATCATCCTAGGATCAGGGATCAAAACATTAAGGAAGGGGAGTCAACATAAATGAACATGTTGGTGCAATAATGTGGAAAAAAAAAAACAGACTGGGGATCTCTTTGAGTTTGTGAACTATGTCTGAAATCACCTTTCTGAGGACTTTTATTTTTTTTTAAAGATTTATTTATTTATTTGACAGTGAGAGACACAGCAAGAGAGGGAACACAAGCAGGGGTAGAGGGAGAGGAAGAAGCAGGCTTCCCGCGGAGCAGGCAGGACCCTAGGATCACGACCTGAGCCGAAGGCAGACGCTTAACGACGGAGCCACCCAGGCGCCCCTCTGGGGACTTTTAAGGATTAAAATTAAAAGTACTTTTTCTCACTGTTAATTAAGTTTTCTCTTACTTACTGATCATTGTGTTTTAATTGGTAGAGATAGCATACAAAAAAAAAAAGTACTGAAATGTTAGAATCTCCAAGTCAGAAACAGCAATAATGTAGCTCTGGAAAGAGACAACTCTCTGTTTTAAATGAACCAAATAGTAGAGAGAATGTCCCGTCAAGATTGTTACTCCCAGTTTCTGACGTTCTTCCTCACTTAGTGTTGTGTCTGACATACAGTATTTGGAAAATGTTATTTTAGTTAAGAAAGTTAACATTTAATGGGGAGGCAGTAGTGAAGTGAGGAGACCTAAAAACTGGCAGACATTCATCCTAGAGCAGTTCTATTCCAGGGTTCAGGATTCCCCACTGTTAGGATGGCACATGTCTGCGGCATGTGTCTTCTCTTTACTGACTAAATTATAGATTTTGGCACCAGCTATAGGAATTGGAACCATTCCTGGCTTTGCAAATAATGTACCAACTGGAGCATGATGTATACCTTCATTAACAAAATTGGGACATGGTATTCAATAAACTTTCCCAACTACTGCTTCATTGTCTGTCAATTTCAATTTAACCAGAACTATTTTTAGCTATGGAGTAAATTCTTTAATATTGGCAGGGAGCTTGGTGTGGTGGTCATGCCAAAAGTCTTATTAAGTATCAAAGAACTACATTATTTATACAAGCTTTAAAGAATATTGTTTGGGCTTTAAGCAAGTAACACTATGAATTTCCTCGAGATAGTAGAGTTTATAACAAAATTAAAATTGTCTTCTGAGTTAGAAAATAAATTTCACTGTTTTCTCTTTAAAGTTATCTTTTCTACATTACAAGATAATAATATATGAACTAATTCATTAATCCATGGAGTCAATGGTTGATTTAGTCTTTAAGGGAAATATCCAACAGAGATGAGTTCATCACAGAAAACATTTTCAGTCAATACTGAAGTCAACTTTTTAATGGTTTACTGAGTAGTTTCCCTAAGGGTTTTATTACTATTCCTCCTCCTATACTTTGTGTAACTCAAGAGGTTCTTAACCTAGGGCCAATGAATACCCTTATAGGAACACAAATCCCCTGATACTGAATATAAAATTTTGAAATAGGAGTCATAGATTTGCTCTAATCCTCAAAGCTGTTAACTATAACAATCAAAAATTAATAAACAGTGGTCTAAACCCTCATCTGGGACATTTTAAACATCTCTGTAGTTTTAATAAATATACGAATACCTTCTAAATATCTCCCAAAGACAGTACTTTAAGCTGAATACACATTCTATGGACCCATACATGAAAATACTAAAAGCATTTATAATTCTCTTAAACTCACTAGAATTACCCCATCTTTAACCTAGTCACTAAAGCCACATACCAAGAAAAATAGATCTGCAACTTTTTTCTTTTTTCTTTTTTTTTTTTTTAAAGATTTTATTTATTTATTTGAGAGAGAGAGAGAGAATGAGAGATAGAAAGCACGAGAGGGAAGAAGGAAGAGGGTCAGAGGGAGAAGCAGACTCCCCGCTGAGCAGGGAGCCCGATGCGGGACTCGATCCCGGGACTCCAGGATCATGACCTGAGCCGAAGGCAGTCGCTTAACCAACTGAGCCACCCAGGTGCCCTTTCTTTTTTTTTTTTAAGATTTTATTTATTTATTTGACAGATAAAGACACAGTGAGAGAGGGAACACAAGCAGGGGGAGTGGGAGAGGGAGAAGCAGGCCTCCCACTGAGCAGGGAGCCCGATGTGGGACTCGATCCCAGGACCCTGGGATCATGACCTGAGCTGAAGGCAGACGCTTATCGACTGAGCCACCCAGGCGCCCACTGCAACTTTTTTCTCTTGATTCATGTCATGGGTATGCACAGCAAGTTCTGTATACAATAGTTCCTACACATGAGACAAATCTCATTTTTCTTCATTGTCACTTTCACTTTTTTACTTCAGGTTCTCATCGTCTCCTGCCAACGCCAGTGCAATAGCTTCCAAATCAGTTTTGCTAACTCTGATGTTCTCAGCTAAATTTAGTCTCCATATAGCTATCTGAATGATATTACCAACATATAAGCCTGACGTGACCATGTCATTCCTCACTAGTTATGCTTTCATGGCTGTCTCCTTTATAGGATAGGATCTCTTCGACAGACATCTTGGATTCCTTCCCAGATAAGTCACTTTGAAATAGAAAAAGACATGAGTTACCAAACCCCAAAATTGCAAGCATGTAACCAAACTGAAGCAAAGACAAAACTAGAACAACTTGCATTTTGCAACCTACCTTCCATTCCAGCCCATTTTATTTTTAAAGATATGGATATACACAGACACAGACACAGATGCACGTGCGCACAGGGAAAGTTGGAGGAAAGATCATTTTTTTTTTATTTCCTTTTGCTTTCTTCATTTTAAGGATTTGCTAATTTTATTCAAGAACAGGGATGTCCATCAGTTACATTTTGCAAAGCCAACAATTATAGGAAACAAATTTTGAGTAATGCATTTTGGTTATTTTTTTTATATATCCAGGCAATTTACTGCCCTATGAAATATGTTTAAAATGTAGGCTTATCAGGAGAAACTATTTTTCTGACCTCTTTATTTCTTATCAGACACTTCCTGAACTTTTAAATAGCATTTTCATTTTCTATGTACTCAGCAGTAATTCTAAGAGTAAAGCACTCTACATTTAAAGCTTGCCTTTCACTCTCAGTTCTCATTTGTGGAGGGAACACACGGTTTTAAATTAGAACGTGCCACAGCAGTTAAAAAACCTATTGGTACTGACAAAAATAGTAATAAGAGAAAGTTGGTTTTTCCACCTATCATGTTTGAATACAATCCAGTTGGAAAGATTTTCTTTTCCTAAGGGCAACTAACCAGCAGGTTTTACACTGATACATTTTGGAAACATAAATTGAAGTTACAAGTTTGCAGCATACTGTACAAAGTATCTAATTCCTCTAGGACCCAGGGAAAAGCCTCATTTGAAATTTGCATAATCCATCAATGGTAAAGATCACTCAGAGGCAGAAGCAGTAAGAACACAAGGTGAAGACATTTTTTCATGCACTGTGAATTATGAACTTTGTATTTATTTAGATATAATAATAAAATGGAATTAAGTTTGTATTACCATGTCTAGAAACGTCTTGAAATTACTATTTCCATGAAATTCCTATCACATACAAATTTCGTGCAGCCATTATTTATCAATTTGATTTATTTAGTAACCATCTCCTGAGCTCCTGCTAGTTGCCAAGTACTGAGTTATGTCCGAGTATTTCAGAGGCTAATAAGAGACAGACTTTATGTTCCTGAATCTCATATGTTAATAAGGGAGAATGTTATATACATTACTACAACAAGATGTGCTAGTGCAGCAATTAATGTACATAATAAGCACTACATGAATTCTTATGAAATAAACAGGGACAAATTTTAATATCTTTTCATCATTTTGATGAAAGTATTGAAGTCTCAGAGGTAGATAAGGGGTTCACTGGGTCCCAGTGTTTGAGAGGATGTTAGAAGGTGGAAAGGAAAGTGTAAAGTATTCTCTGATCTGAGCGTCACTTAGAGATTGAGAAACGAAGCAGGCTACTCCATATGGTTCACCCAGAGTTTTGTTCGGGGTAATTTACTGACAGGGAGGATGACAAATGACAGTCTGCTGCTGTGCAGCTATTCTCTGCAAAACTTCGACCATAGTCTGCAGATTTTACAGAGCAAAAGGATGCACAGGAGGGCATCATAGTGAGATCAGAGGGTCTGTACGCACTTCAAAGGGCTTGCATGCACCTAACTGACAGCTAACATTAGCAGACCTCTTATGGCACAATCTGTGCATCAGGAAGAGGAAAGACTGTGTTATCCCTAACAGATTCATGGGAGGTCAAAGCAAGCTTCCTGGCATACCAGCCTTGATGGTCATTTCTAAGGTATGTATGTTAATCTCCATGGGGCCCAGAACAAGTAGCTCCCAAAGAGGTCCTTGAACAGAAATGAACAAGATGGAGAGCCAGAGACAGAGTTAGTATTGAAAGCACTCCCACAGGGGAAATTGGGTAACAATGTATCCACCAGACACTATTGGAAAGAGCATTCTAAGTAGAGAGAAGATTCTGTGAATAGATACAGAGTTATGGACAAAGTGATTTTTTTCAAGAGAACTGTAAAGATGTTGTTATTTCTGGAAAAATAATATACAAAGGAGAGTGGTAGAAGGTGAAGCCCAGTGTGAGGCTGTGGACAGATGAGGATGTAATTTCATGTTATAAAAACATATTTGGGATTAATTCTGATTGCATGTGATGGGAGGAGTAATTTTATTCTATATGGATGTTAAAAATGAAATATTTAACAAAAAGAAAACTACTATTTTAAACATGGAAATGACATGTTTATATTTGCATTTGAGAGAAATTATTTAACCACTGTATAGAGAATTGTCTGAAGAAAGGGGGGCAGCATAAGTGGAAAAAACCCAAAAACTAGAAGTCTATTACAAAAGTTCAAGCTAGATATAACCATTTAAGTAGTAGAATAGGAAAGAAGGTAGAGATGAAATTAGATGAAATTAGATTTATTAAATTATTAAATTAGATTTAAGAACTATTTGGCTATAGCCCCACAAATACATTTGTTACCTAATTGGATTTATTACCACGAATCCCTTTGCTTCTTTTATTATTTTCCATAATGTTAAGCTCAAAGGTTTTGTGATTTTTTTAAAATTTTATTTATTTATTTATTTATTTATTTATTTATTTATTTATTTATGGAGAGCATGCACATGTCCATGCACAAGCATGGGGAGAGGTGGAGGGAGAGGGAGCAAGAGAGTATCAAGCAGACTCCAGGCTGAGTGCAGAGCCCAACATGGGGCTCGATCTCATGACCCAAAGATCATGACCTGAGTCGAAATCAAGAATTGGATTCTTAACCGACTGAGCTACCCAGGCGCCCCAGGTTTTATGATTTTTAGAACAGATCCTCTCTCATCCCACTGGTCAATAAAGGAACATACAAAGAAAAAAGATACTAGGAAGCAGTTTTTCTAGGAGGATGATTGAAATAATGGAGCATGGTGTCCAAGCTGCATGATGAAGAACAAGTACAGAGAGTGGTCCAAAAGTTTAAGATAAACAAGAAGAAAGAGGACTAGAAGCTCCAGTGAAGTAAAAGAAATAATGTAAGAAAAACATAAAGAAATGCTGAACTGGCAGGATGGACATCTGTGGTCATATATTTTCATTGAGCTTTTCAGCAGTGGAGAAATTCCAGGTAATGGCAAAACACAGAGCGATATCTGAAAATAAAAATCTCAGGATTAGAAAATCGATAACATGTGAGATTAGATTCTTGGATGTATTGTAGATTTTGAAAACCTTAGGAAAATGACCAGAGTTGCCTGGGGAAGAACATCTTGAGCCTGATGGCAAAATATATATATTTAAATCAAAACAGATAAGATAAAAAGAACTGTTTCTTTAAGAATTGGAGCTAAAGAAATAATACAGCTGAGGGGAGTCAGCTATTTGGGATTCAGCTATTTTGGAGACTCAGGAGAGCTTTCACTTGAGCTCTGTGACCAAGGTACTTTTTGTCCCTCTTACTGGTCTTTTGAATCATTTTGCATTTTAGTTCCCAGAGTTCTCTCTCACTGCTAAATGGTAATACCAATTCTTGCCATTTACTGTTCAGAAGATCAATGAGATATTTACCTAGTGCTTCGGGCTCTTCGGAAGGTAGGACTATATAAATATCATATACTGCACTCAAGTATATAGAAGAGAATTGCTCTAGACTTCAAATTCTTCAGGGAGTTACCCATATAATTGTATCTGTCTCAGTGAAATGGAGATTAATGAAAAACAAGTGCTATTGGAAAGTTTGCAGTGTGTCATGCCAAGGTTCTACCAGCATTGATGAAACATGGCTTCCACAGCCACACTCTTTTTTACAAGTAGAAGTGCATAGAAGTGCCTGTGGTGAGTTTGTCTTAAGGCATTATGCAGCTAGGATATCTACTTTTAATAGTACAAACAAAATTACAATTTGTTTTTTTCTGTATAGCTTGGAGCAAAATGTGTGATTGGTAATCAATTTGAGTGGTTTTTCTCCTTTTTTAAAATAAAAATTAATCATTGTTATTTATTCTGAATTCTCACAGGATGCTAAGCATTAAAGACATCGATTAATTAATTAAGCTAATATTTAATTAAGCACAAGTACCTGCTATTTACTAAGTATACACTGCTAAACAAGAAGTAGATGGCCTCTGCTCCCACTGAATTCTTCAACTACGTAACACAAGTACAGAACACAAAGGAAAAGTGAGAATATTTCCTTTTTTCATTTTTTATACTCAGAGCATCACAAAGGGTATGCGTATGGTAGGAATGAGTATGCCAAAATCTTGGAAGGAATGAACCAGGTCGCCTAAGCTTCAAGGCTCAAGCAACACCAGAGATGCACAACTAGAGACATAAAAAGATTTAAAATGTAATCAGAATAGATCCTAAAAGGGTTTAGGTCAGGCTTGCAAAGGTGCTCTATTAGAGCTAATGCAATAGTTTTTGCCTCAAATTTATCTGGAGCAGATTCTAATTGGCTACATTTCCAAATTTGTAGCTAACTGACACAAGTGAGAATTTGCATGTAATGCAAGTAAGAATGGGGGAACAAGCACATTATGTAACTTATGAAGAGGCACAGAGTGACCTTCACATCCCACTTAGATCACTGAACCTCTTGGTAAATTCTCTTGTTTTCTAAATTAATGTAATTCTCTAGTCCGTCCCTCCGAGAGCAGCTACTTTTTTGTTTCCCAGAGCATCAGATGAAAAAGGGATTAGGAACTGCAGAATAAAGACAACTTTGTTGTGAGCTAAAAATGCCCTCAGAGGAACATGCACGGTACCCCAGAGGGAGCAAGGAATTGAAGGTTTCTTCCTTTTGAAATAATGGCTAACTCTATGGAGATGGAAAATAGACCGACAGATCCTTTTTCCTGCTGGAAGAAAAGAGATGTAAGTGTGTGATTGGTTTGGTGACATTCATTTAAAATTTATTCATAAAATATTCAATCATTTATTCCACAAATATATGCTGAGAACTTACAAGCAAGGTGCTGTTGTAAACTCTGAAAATAAAGTTGTTAAAACAATAAAAAAGAGCCTATTCACTTGTGTATTTCTTTCTAGAGGGTAGAAAAAAGACATGAAACAAGAAAACAAATGAATGAGGCAATTTCAGCTGGTAATAAGTTCTATGAAAGGGATAAATTAAAAGAGTGTACCATTTGGAACTATTTTCTATGGAATGGCCAGGAAAGCCTCTCTGAAGAAATGGACTCAAAGACAAGAAGGGTTCAAGGGCACATGTGGGGCAGAGTCTTCCACACAAAGGGACAGCAAGTACAAAAATCCTGAGGCTGGTGACATCTGGTTAGATCAGAAGTCCATTAAAGGCCAGTGAGCAAAAGGAAGTGCTGTCTGAAATGGATGTGGGGAGGTGGGGAGGTGGGGAGGGGCCAAACAGTGGGAAAATTTAGGATTTGAAAAGTTTACATCTTTTAAAAAATTATTTCATAAGCTTGTGGCAGGCAAAATAATGGCCCCACAATGTCTGTCTTAACCCACTGTGTTGTGAATATATAACCTTGCGTGGCAACGGGGAATTAAGGTTGCTAACCAGCTGACCTCAAAATAGGAAGTTTATTCTGCATTACTCAGGTGGGTCGAATGTAATCACAGAGGTCCTTAAACACAGAAGCCAAAGGTACAAGAGTCAATGCCAGAGTGATGGAGTTCTAGACAAGTAGACTTGGTACTCTAGCTACAGGTCTGGGAGTCTAAACTAAATATGAATATAGAGAAAATTGGAAACGATGCATTGTATATAACAAGGGAGACTTAAATGGAAGATGGAGTAATTTATAAAATGCATTAATTCAAAGAGGTTAAGCAAACTGAAACATGGGAATTAGGCAATAAAATAGAAAGTTGAGAATAAAAGTCTGAAGTAAATATAATCAATAGGTCGTGGAAATATTCCCTGAAACATTGGACTAGGAATTCCCAGCTCTTTGGTATTAAGTCTATCTTTGTGCATGGTCATATAGAATGGATGGAGGAATAAAATGGTAGGACACCAAAGAGAACATGACTGATCTTAATGTTTTGCCATGGATTAACCTAGGCTATAGTCCTATGGTGCTTTATTCTGCTATTGCGGTCTTGGTTTCTGTGACTGCCTCGGAGTTTCTGAACATAGCACTGTGTGTGTATGTTTAAGAGGGATTTATTATAAAGAATCAGCTAACACAATTATGGAACCTTGCAACTCTCAAGATCTACGAGATGAGTCAGCAAGCTGGGAACCCAGATTAGCTGATGATGTAGTTCTAGGCTGAGTTGGAAGACCTGAGGAATATGAGAGCTGATGGTGTAGTTTCAATCCAAAAGCCAGCAGGCTTGAGACTCAGGAAGAGCAAATGCTTGAATTAGAACCCAGTGGCAGAAAAAAAGCCAACGTCCCATTTCAAAGGTAGTCAGGGAAGAAGCCTCTTACTTGGGGGAGGGTTACCCGAGAGATGTTTCTGTTTTATTCAGACTTTCTACTTATTGGATCAGTTCCACCCACTTTAGGGAAGGCAATCTACTTTACTCAGTCTACTGAAGTAAATGTTAATCTTATCTAAAACACTCACAGATACACTTAGAATGATGTTTGCTCAAATATCTGGATACCCTGTAGCTCTGTTACATTGACAAATAAAATTAACCATCATCCATGGGGATGTTGGAATACCAACAGAGACAATAGAAAAAAGTATGGAAAAGAAGTGGGGTAGGCAGCCTCCAAATAAATTCAGAGTCAGTGAGAGCCATTGCCCAGAGCGCAACTTTTGCCTGTTTGCCATTTGTAGTGCAGGAACACTTTTTAAGAGATAGTCTCTGGCGAACCATGAGAGACGATGGACTCTGAGAAACAAACTGAGGTTCTAGAGGGGAGGGGGTGGGGGGATGGGTTAGCCTGGTGATGGGTATTAAAGAGGGCAAGTATTGAATGGAGCACTGGGTGTTATATTACATCAAAACATGGAACACTACATCAACAACTAATGATGTAATGTACGGTAATTAACATAAAATAATAAAATAAAATAAAAAGAGAGAGAGAGATAATCTCTGGGATCAGGCAGATGTGATTCTAAATGTTGGCAGATGTACTGAATAGTATTGTGACATTGGGCACTTAGTGAACCACTCTGAACCATGTGTTCTTTATGTGTAAATGAGAAATATAATTGGGTGCCTGGGTGGCTCAGTCAGTTAAGCATCTGCCTTTGGCTTGTTCAGGTCATGATCCTGGGGTCCTGGGATCAAGCCCCACATCGGGCTCTCTGCTCAGTGGGGAGTCTGCTTCTCCCTCTCCCCTTCCCTTGTCCCACTTATGCTTGCGCTCTCTCTCTCTCTCTGAAATAAATAAATACAATCTTTAAGAATAACAAAAGAGAAATACAATGATATCTGCCTCTTGAAATTGTTAGAATAAATATGATAATATTTGTAAAACACAGAGCACATTGATACATAACTGAAAAAAAAAAAAAAGAATTTTTCCAGAAGTTAACATTTGTATCAACACCATTATTTGTATTAGCAGGTTGGATCTCTTAGAAAAGCCCAGGGTGAAGGCAAAATTCACTTCATCAAATGCCTTCTCATCACTGGACTTATTTTTATTTTAAAGGACTTGTTCACATATTTCTTCTCTTTTTAGAAATCATACGTTTTTGTAGAAATCAATAGTCTACAACAAGCAGATATCACCAAAACACTACAGTTCACATATTCCTGCAAAGCTTTGCTGATTCCCCCAGGATTTATTATGTATCTGATTGTGTGGGGTAAGTAATCCTCCTATTACTTTTAAAATTAAAGTAACCACTTTGGTCTGATAATGTCACACAAGGTTTTATAGCATAGGAAGGACATGAGCTGCTTTTGATGGAGACTGATATCACAGGATGGGAGAGAAGTAGAAGTGATATTTCCCATGTCTTTTCTCATGGTCTACCAGTAGTGATTTTCTCACATCATACGGTACATCTATTTCCCTTTATCCTAAATGAAAAATTTAGTAGAAATACAAAATGAAGCTTTTTTTATTCAAATCAATTGTGAAAAATATTATACATGTTCAATGATCTTATGCTTCTTGCTCTTCAAAAAGTGGCATTTGCTACATTCTCACCTGGGTAGAGACCATGAAGTAGGTGTGTTACAAGCCTGCCCCTCCCCCAGTACTCCCCACGCCCAGAGTCAGCATGGAAATGTTGCAGCCCAAAGATCTGCTAGTAAAAGAGGTCTAGGGAGCATTATGAGCCATTATTCGGTGGCTTCTGGAGAGACTTGCTTTAACAAATTAATAGGGAATTATCTAAGCAGGAGTAGAAAAAGTGAAAAGAATGCTGTGAGCAATGTAGTAGAGTGTTAGGGCTTAGGAGCTAGGCTCTGGAGCTATATAGCTTGGAGTTATAATACTGGATACAGCATGCAACAGTTAGGTAACAATTGGCTTATTAGTTAATGTCATAAACAGCAAATTTTCTCATAGATATACTTCACATTTTCAAGGTTGCTTAAGACGAAAAGACAACATACGTAAAGGGCCTGACAATTATTGTTAACCTTTTTTCTTATTTAGAACATCCTTACACATGCATTTTTACTAGGGAGCAGAAAATCATATCTTAGATTATTGAACATACAGGCTTGCTCAGTATTCCATCATCCTGTTTGCTTTGGTTTAAGGAATTACTCAACCAGATTCACTAGCCACATAATCTTATGTTAAACATTTACCACAGACCAAGTGGGTATGAAATAAGTATCAGAGATAGGCACCTTTGCTATGACCCCTAAAAATGCCAAGCTACCTACAAAAAAAAAAAAAAAAAAAAAAAAAAAAACCTTTCCTGGGCTGGCCATGCAAATAAGGGTTTTTGGCCAAAGGATGAAAAAGATCCAACCAGCCTATTCTTTCCATAAGTTTTCAGTGGAGTTGGGGGAAGCGTGTCTACCTCAGTGTTCAGCTGAAGACTCAGATAGAGGTGGGGTACTAGGTAAGTCTGAACTATTTTTGGAGCATAGTAGAAGAAATCTGGATGATCAATATTTCAAAACGTGAGCAATAATGAAAAATATAAAAATAAAAGTATGAATACATTTAAATGTAAAAGGTTAAGAGGAGAAATTCAATACCTAAGTAGTTGCAAAGGATTAGGTGAATAAAATACAAATAGTAATTTTAGCAAGATTCAAACTAAAGAACAACATGCAGTACTTTCCAGCATTCAGTATTCATCATTGTTGATTGACAAATATATAAACAAATGTATGGTTTTCCACATCCAGATAACAAAATCATCTGAGATCTAAGTGCTTTGTTTCCAAGGCCTGTTTTCTGCAAATAGTACCAGTTCCTCACCAGCCAAAGCAAAAACAAGCCAGTGGGAAGAGACCAGTCTTGTCTCATTTCTCAGCTTATTGGCTTCCTACCTGTTGGAAACAGCCCTGCAGTCTGAGCTCACTTCATGTCCTGACTTAGCGTCTTCTGTAGAGGGAGAATATCAGGAGCTGCAACTTCATCCAGTGGGGTGCTTTGAAGTTAAGCAATGCTTCTCATTTCACTTAGAGGAGGCAAAGGACTAACTGGGACAAACTAAACATTAAATGCATGAAGAAGAACAGGGGTTTAATTTTAATTTGATTTTCCGAATGACCACCCTCATGAGGAAAGCCAGAACAAAGATGCTAAATCTTGTCTTGCAATTCAAATATGACATAACAGGTTTAAAACAATAGGAATGGGAATACAAAAGGGAGAATAGTACAGATATTATGAATCTCTATAGAGATGATGAAATGCAGAGTATGGAACAGAAATGTTTCTGTTCCCTGCATCCCCCATGTCCAATAACTATGAGAACGATAGGGTGAGCAGGGACCTCCTCTGGATGTTTAAAATGGTCTGGGAAGGAAAAAGGTCTGAACTATTACCTGTATCTGACCCATCCAGAAATCCAGGAGTTGGCAATCTTAGGGTGATTTTTGTTTACAAATGTAGAGGTGAGGAAACAAAGAAGAATGTAGAAGAATTCACATTTCTCTTGAGTTCAGGTGAAGTGAACTACATTTAGCAAAGAGAGTGGGCAAATATTTCCACCTGTCCCAAGCAGGGTTAGGTTAAGGGAATCATTATCAATGCTGTAGGATATAGATTTATTATAGGAATTAGACCAGTCGAGGGAAGAGATAAAAGTGAAGGTCTAAAAGTATGGGGGAGAGGTGGAGGTTGTAGGCTGAAAAAAAGAGTAATTAATTAATCAGTCAATCTGAGAAGCCAAGTTCTTCCAGATCCAGAAGTGGGACCACAATGGGGCAGCTTGCGCGGAGGTCTACTAGACTCCATTTTTTTTAGTGCAGTACCAGCCTCTGTGGGTCCACAATTAAGGGTGCCATGGTGGGACCGACAATGCTGTTTGCCAGAAGAACCAATAATTGGGAAGAAAAACGGCACATAGACCAGAGAAGAATGAGAACAATTGGAAACCCACCTATTTCCTGTGCATCTTTTTTTTTTTTTCCCTGCATCTGGCAGCAGAAACACCTACAGAGGAATAGCTGCAGATTCACTTCTGTCTTACAAACCTCACATACCTACCTCCTGTAGCCAACTCTAATTTGGTACCATAGACAGAAGGGGATTCCAATTGATGTAGTTGTTAGCATAACAGAGGTAACACAGCACAGTCCACCATTCCACACTAGGACTGACTGGTAGAGTGTGAACATAGCAGTGGAGGGATGTAGGTAGCATTTATTTTTGAGGGAAGGACTGATAGCTACAATTCTGTGGGGTCCCTGACATCATGAATATGGAAGGGAGGTAAATTCATGAGAGCCACCAAGAACTGCCAAGCCTAAAAAGAGTCAATTATTTGGAAGTCAGCTGCTTTCTAGCATTACTAGCATTACTGAAGAGATCAAGGTCAAGAACACCCTCAACACACACACACACACACACACACACACACACACACACACACACACACAGTACCCTGCTGGCTTGCCAATACCTGGGAAAGGTTTGACTGTACAATAGAGTGGCCAAAGGAACTTCTCTGAGGCTATGTCATAAATGTTAAATGGACATGACCTCTTTCCCTTGAGTACACTGCTATGCATGAGCTCACCAAGCGTGATTTTCCATTGTTGCAATAGAGTCCAACCAAAGCTGGAGGAGGCTTAACAGTGAAAAAGAAAATTGTACCAGGACAAAATTTGAGGGGAAAAAAAAATTGCTGGATTAAATCGCTAGCTTGAATTTGCAAGATCCATTTTTTCAACATGAAGCAGAAATAGGACATTCTGAAATAATGTCAGTTCTAAAGAAAGTGAATATTTTGAACAAATAAATCTATGACTTTAGACTGTTTAAATCACCATAGGGACTTCCTTCAGGCTCTGTTGTGAGTGCTGAATGGCCATGACCTCTTTCTCTTGAGTACACTGCTGAATGTGAGCTTGCTGACTCATCAACCCCCTGCTTTAGGCTTCTAAGCTGCTCTCATAAGGACCATCCTCTGAAACTAAGTCTGTTTCTCCAACCCCAATCTTGTGCATTCCTGTTCCCCTTTTATCCTCAAAAGCTGGTGCTGCTATAGCTTCTGCATGCTTTGCCCCAGAGACTGCTCCCAATATGATTTACAGAAGCCAAAAGAACATTTCCCTTCAGTGGTTTACATTCCAATGACTGACACTAAGTCCCTTTAAATATCTGCTAAGTTTGGAGCCTTTCCATTGGCTTAAACTTCTTTTATACAAAATAGAAAGTGATTCATCTTAAATATGGGTAAAATGCTGTGCCATGTTCAGAGAGATTAAGAATCTTAGAAAGAAATTTGTCACAAGAATTCTGCAAAGGAAATTATTGAAATGTGCAATTCTAATACCTTACAGAGAGACTCCTAAAAATTTCTACAAATGTTTAGGCCAAGGGTTATACTACGAAGCATAATTTGAGCTCATATGAGAAATGGACACCTAACATACAAGAATAGAAACACTCCCATCACACAAGCCTGCTGATTGCTTCTGTGGGTCCTAAAAAGACACTTGTGTATGCTTTCAGTAGATTATTTAAAAGATCCAAACAGACCCATTCACTGTATTTAACTTGGCATATCATAGTCCTCAACATCACAGTAATCTAAACATAAAAGTATGCCAGATCTATAATGTCTTTTTATAAAAGGGTAATGAAAAAGAAATATGAAAAATATTTTAAGTCAACAGTGTACCAAATTACACCACATATTGTTTTTTATCTAGATCTATTTGTAGATCAATAAATGTTGCCCTGTTGCTTTTTTTCCAAAAAAACAATTCTGTATGATTTTGCTAAGGTTTTTTCCTCAAAATAAAATCCAAACAAAATCAAAGGAAACATAAGTTGTAGTAACATCTGGGGAAAATATATTGATATATTTCCTTCAAGTAATGCTACCCAAGTTGCTGGATAAGATCTACCCAGGAGAAATAGATATAAATTGTAAGTAGCTGGATTACTGATTTTAAAGAAAGGTTGTGAAAATAATTTGGATGAACATAAATTCAGTTGATCCTGATTCTAACCCTGAGATGTCCGATTGTGAATCATCCCTTAACAAACCCATTCATAGCTATTGAGAAAAAAGTAATTAGCTGTCTATATTCTTTAAATTAAAGGATGATTAGGAAATTACTCCTTTCCAAAATACCTCTAATTGAAAGCTACCACTGTGCTTGAGATCTTATAGACTTATTCATTTGGCGAAAATACTACCCCCTCTTTACAAAGAAAATGAATATAATAATAACACAAATAATTACCTTTTGCTGAGCACTTATTATGTGCCAGAAATTTTGTTAAATCCATCAAGAGCAATACTTCAATAATCCTTGAAACAAAACTATGAGGAAAGTGTTAATATTACCTTCATCTTATAGACGAGAAAACTAAAGCTTAAAGTTAAATAACTTACCAGAGGTTGCACAGCTGAATAGTGGTAGAATTTTATGTTCCAAATATTTAAGAATATATACATATATACATACATACGTATACATATACATACATGATTGTCTTTGGCAGGAGTACCCTTACTGCTCTGATTGTCAACATTGTATTTAGTCTTCAAGACTAAAGAACAGTCGGCTGTTCTTACTCTGTAATAGCTCATGTTATATCGTTTTGAAATAGTTTTTTTATTTCCATATACTCTACTCGGCTACATTTTATAAGTACAGTGAATGTGTCTTTTTTATATTTATTATTATTGTTGTTGTTGTTGCTATTCTTAGTGTGCTAAGCATTGAATATGATGCCACCTGCATATTTGGTGCTCTACACATTTTTTCTGGATTAAAGTATATAAAATTAAATTAACATCAGCATCTTCTTATACGGGCTCATGTTGTTTTCTTTCATAACTGGCAAGATGTAGGGGAGCATGAAAAACTTGAATGCCAAAGAGATTAATAAATATTTACTATTCAATTACAGAAACAGAAAAAATTAAAAGGGTGATGGGAATTCTGCTGGATGAATCAAATGTCCTAATCAAGCAATTTAGGTGGTGATGACAAAGAAGAGTGGTCGAAGCCCTCATTTACAGTGGTGGACTGAAGCTTCATGTTTAACTCTATTTCAAGTTGAAATCTGAACAGATTACATTAAAGGATTAACTACAATATATCCAGAAGGATGAAAAGAACAGGGAAGAGGAAACAATAAAGGCAAAATTTTGTCTCTATTCCTTTCTGGTCTATGTTACTTTTAGGCTCTCTCTTTGCTTAGAGGACCCCTTTCAATATTTCTTGTAGCGCCGGTTTGGTGTTTGCAAATTCCTTTAGTTTCTGTTTGTCCTGTAAGCTTTTTATCTCTCCTTCTATTTTCAATGACAACCTAGCCAGGGATAGTATTTTTCCTGTTTAGTGGCTGCATATTTTTCTTGTTTAGTGTTCTGAATATATCATGCTAGTCTTTTCTGGCCTGCCAGGTCCCTGAATAGATCTGCTGCCAATCTAATGTTTCTATCGTTGTAGTTTAGGGTGGGGGGATGGGTTAGCCTGGTGATGGGTATTAAAGAGGGCACGTACTGAATAGAGCACTTGGGTGTTATACGCAAACAATGAATCATGGAACACTACATCAAAAACTAATGATGAAAAAAAAATTAATGATGTGATATATGGTGACTAACATAATAGGATAAAATTAATTTAAAAAAAGCAAAATTTTGGAAGCTGTAAAATAGATGCATAAGTAACAAATAACACTCTAGACCGGGGGTTGGCAAATATTTTCTACCATGTCAAATAGTAAATATATTTGGTCTGTGCACCATACAATCTCCATCATGATTACTCAACTGTGACATTGTTGTGTGAAAGCAGCCACAGCTAACACCAAAATGAATGGGTACAGCTCTGTTCTAATAAAATTTTATTTATCAAAACCAGGTGGCTAGCAGGCAAGCGGTAGTACAAAGTCTCCTGCTGAAAATCTACAGACTTAATGAAAATGCACCCAAGCTCATAGTGGAACAGTCTAATTCAGACCTGAGAGTGGCAGAAGGATTCAAGAATTGACAATGACAGGTAATTCTAAATTTGGTATGCACCCCAGGGGGTACACTGCCATCCCATACAACCTGACAACTGTCTTCTACCACCCTGGAAAACATCCTGGAGAATACAACCCGAGAGGCTAGATCAGCAGGAACCTGGACTAGAGAATACCAGGATTAGGTGAAAGCAACGGTGATTTTCTGAAAGAAGAACATGGTGAGAGTTTCCCCCACCCCCCTCCATTTCCACTACAAGGCTTCAGCAGGCATGCAGCCTAGTTTACCCTCCAGGAAAGACATTAAAAGAATGTTATCTGATCAATAAAAAACTAGCTCCAAAAAATATTGTGGATCCTGCAATGTATGATATAGTCATTTTAACTCACAGTCAAACCCTTCAATAAATGGCAACCATAAAACAAAAAGTGATATCTAAAAAGAAATATTCAGAGAAGGAAAAAATAAGTCCTTTGAAATTTACATATGTTATCATAAATTCAAAATCAGGAAAGGGGTGCCTGGGTGAGTCAGTCAGATAAGCGTCTGACTCTTGATTTTGGCTCAGGTCATGATTTCAGGGTCATGGGATTGAGCCTGGCATCAGGCTCTGGGCTGAGCATAGAACCTGCTTAAGATTCTCTCTCTCCCTGACCCTCCCCCACCCCTGCTTGCACATGATCACTCTCTCTCTCTCTCTCCAAAAAATAAATAAATAATTAAAAATAAAATCAGTAAATATTGAGAATGTAAGATGGAGAGTTCTCTCAGAAAGTAGATCAGAAACACCAAAAAGTATACATAAAAAATTATTTGAAAAAAATTATTTGAAAGTATAGAATCTCCCAGATGTTATAGAATCTGAATAATAGGGAATTAAAGAATGAGTAAAAGAAAAAATTGAAGGAGGAATAAATAATTCAACATATTTTTTTCAGAACTCAAACTCATGCATTTATAGATTAAAATGGTCCAACAAGTGCCAGGACTATAGCTAAAAAAGATCCCTTCCAGGACATATTATCATGTAATTTTAGAACAGTGGGGGGAAAAGAGAATAGCCTGAGTGTGTTCAGAGACCAAGAAAAAAAAATAAGGGAAAAACATGTCAAAATCAGATTACGAATACAGGGTTAAGAACTAAGAATGACAAGATGAATACAAAGAAAACTACAAGAGGCACATCATTGTCAAACTATTGAAAATCAAAATTAAGGAAAAGGTAATGAAAGGAGACAGAAATAAAAATGTCATACCACATATAGTCATGTTGGATTAAAGTACAGGCAAATAAATTCCCATTTCCCCCTCAAGAGGAATATTCTGATCTACCCAGCAGAAAACAGGTCTGTTTCAATGTCAAGTTCCTTCATATAGATTTCAAATTTACATTTAGTTATTTATTTGAAGTTCCTTATGTTTTCATCCATTTTTGTCATATTTTCCTTTAAGTCCTTGAATATATTTATAATATCTGCTTTAAAAATGTTTTTCAGCTAATTATAAAATCTCAAGCATCATAATGTCAGGATTTATTAAGTTATCCTCATTTCAAATATAGGTAATATTCTGAGCATGTCTAGGAGTTTTCTATTGTATATTGTACAACATAGATGAATTATATCATCTTCCTTAAGGTGTTGAGTTTTGTTCTGGCAGGCAGTTAAATTAGAGGTGATATGTTTTGGTGTGGGTAGGTTTATTTTTATTCTCTGTTAGTTCAGGTCTGCTTTGGGTTTGAACTCAGTACTGGAGTGTGCCTTTACTCTATCTCTAAGGCAAGGCTCCTCTAGGGTCTCAGCTGAATATCTAACTAAGGTGTTCAGTTCAATCTCTCCATTCTGGGTGTACTGTTACCACTTCAGTGTCCCTGCATTGTGCATTTCTGCAACAGGTGATCCCTGTAAGGCCCTCAACATCTCACCCTCCCTGTGTCTCTTGTCCATGTGCCAAGAACCCATGATGAATGCCCACACAAATGTCTGTAGTCCACTCTCTGTATGGTCCCCTCTCTTCAGTTATGCTCGGCCATAAATTCTGGCTACTTCAGCAGCTCAGAATTCTTAGTTTTGCTCTTGCAGTTCGATGGACTAAAGTTTTGCTTGGGATCCACTTCCATGTTCCTTATTGGAAAAGTGCTCCAAGACAGAAGTCTGTATATATTGTGGGGATGATCATGGAGCTCACTCTTCATGGTTCCCATTTGACAAGGATCACAGTCTATACTACCTATTGTTCAGTCCCTCAACATTATTGCCTAACATAGGTTTTCTCAATTTTCAGGAATTTACGACTGGGAGGACAAGTCTGTTAACTAGTTACACTTCTATGGATGGAAGCAGAGGACTCCATTTTTAATTTGAAAGATAAACTCCTTTATTTTGCTTTTAATATTTACAATATACAATAGTATCAGAAGAATGGTTCTGGGTATCCAGTGTAACTTCTTTCTTTCCGGACTCCACACTTTTCCTCCACGTACCTTACAAAGGCAATATTTATATTAGCCCTGGAAATCTGACCCAGCACAAACAGCCATCTGGCATAATCTTACAGAAATAAGATGTGTAGGCCTGTAACTTATCAGCTATCTGGTGAAATTTGAAGCTCTTTGCTCTTTTCTCTGTAAACCTGACCAATGACAATTCCTTGGCAGTAGATTATGTAGCTGAATTCATTTGTTTCTGGCCTTGGAGCATTTCTTCAGTTTCTATGTAACTATGACCCCATAAGACCTTCAAGTCATCTTATGAACTGCTTTCATGAACGTCATTCAGCTAATAATCATCCTAATAATGGCAGTATCCACAAGCTGTTATCTCAAACCACTCTTTGTCTTCTTAAAATTGTGTCTTATCATCTTCCTTACTGCTATCAGCAAGCGTTCTTACTCTTTCCTAATTATTTGATCTTCGGTGACAGAAAGGATGAGTTGCTATTTGTTAGATTTGCCCAGTATGTTCTATAGTTGCTAGGTGATACCAGCCAGCACCAGCCTAAAATACTTAATAATCTTCAGATTAAATTTTCTTGTTACTTTCTCTAAGCAGTGCAAGGCACCTGGACCACAGTGATTTAGGCTGCATTATAAAACCCTTTGGATTAAAGAAATTTTCTGATTGGCACACAGATTAATGTAAAGGGTAGATTAATTTTTGTGAACTACTCATTCAGCTGAAGCAGCTGCTCATATTTAAAACTGCTAACATCATCATATTCTAGCACATAGAAGTATGGTTTTCCTAAGAATGAAGATACCAAAAGAGAAACTAATAAGGCATATCTAAGCAGGGTGTTTGGTAATCATGAGATAACACTCTGGAGGGATTAGAAGCATGAGGATGCATTTCTGTCAAATTATTAGCTCATGATAACCCCTTCTTCTTTGTCACACCTGACTGCATAATTCCTATCCAATTAAAAGTGACATTTTCTGGTGATGTTAGCAATTTACTTGCACACTTTCTTTTTTATTTGAGAACCTCCTTAGAAGACTGATCACTGAAGACTGTAGATGTCTTTGTCCCTCAGATGTTCTCATACATACTTAGTGAGGAAAAACTGTCGAAAACATGTTGCATAGGGCCTGGCTATTGAACACTGGAAGCTATTCCCCTGTTGTTTGGTTCAAGGCCACAATGTGGGCCGCTGCATTTGTTCCGCTTCACCAGTCATCGCTGCTGAGAACTACTCAACTATTTTTAAGAAGTTCCTTTTCATTGCAATTAATTAAGATAGTTGCTTCTTATATGTATGGAAGTTGTTAAAATGAGGAACCCTAACTCAAAATCATATAAAAAATTATCATGGAACACTACATCAAAAACTAATGATGTGCTATATGGTGACTAACATAACATAATAAAACAAAATTATCCATTGTACTTGTATGAGCTTTGACGAGGAGCAGTGTCCAAAATCATCAATACCCTCTTCCCCAAACAGAAAAAATCATCTTCCTATATGGTCCCCATTTCCTCCAGAATAAAGATCAATCTACTTGACAAGCATGCATGGTCATTCACGGTGTGTCTCTAACTTTCCAATATTTTCCCAAGTACCCTATACTCTGTCATAATAAAATCATACTTTTTCCTAAAATGTTCAGTCCTATCACTTATATATGTGTCCACATATACCATTTCCCTAGCTGTAAATGTCCGATGAAATCTTATTTACTCTTTAAGAATCAGCTCAAATACATACTAACTTTAACCCTTCAACAGCTCTAAAGGAATAATTTTGCTTCTCTGTCATGTGTTTTATCAAGTTGACTCGTCAATTATATTTTAGTTCATCACATTTTGGTTCCTTGATTATCTATATCCAACATTGTTATTATATGAGGGAAGGTACTAGATCTTCTACAGTTTTGTAGGCCAAATATCTAGGATAATAAGTACCTGGTTCTCTGCAGGTGCTGTTATTGCTTGAATTTACAAATAAAAATACAGGCACTTAGAAGCCTACCCAGAGCCGCACATAAAATTAATATGAAGGCTGTGATTAAAATTCAGATAAATCAAGCTAATAGGTTGTCAACCACACCAATTAAAAGAAGACAATATTTAAAAGAAATATTTAGAAGAGGATTAACTAGAACTCAAAGCACAGGCTTCTTGAATTTATCATTATAAATAAGGGGATAATTAGAAATAAAAATTGGAACCAGAACTCCATGTGTTTCATCCCCTAAGAACAAGAATCATTTCCATCTAATACAATAAATAAAATAGCCTTTACTGCAATATTCAATGAGCTATAGAATCTAAAGTGAAATCAGGAACTTAATTTCATGTTTTATCTACTCCAGGCCTATTACTGAAAATTAAATTTCAAGTTAATAGCAATAAGATGAAAGCACATGATTTCCACAGAGCATTGTAAAAGGGTAATTTAGTATGTAAATAGAACAGAAGCATTTTCAATGTATAATATTTTTTAAATTATTGTATTATAGATAAGAAAATCATAATTCCCACTATAATTTATATTTTTAGATTCCCCTTAGAAACAATTAAATTTTAAGAGGAAACATGTCATAGTTGACAGTAATTTGGAACTTTATGAAGGCATGGAAAATGTACCAGTTCAGATGTTTTTGGCTCTAACAATCAAATACTTAGCTAAAACAGACATGAGAATGGCTAAAATGCATTTTTTCAAATGATAAAGAACTCTGGGACAAATGTACCTGGATTGGTTCAGGTATTTTTAGATATATTCTATCAGGATATATGATGGCTATTCCAGCTCCTAGTGTCTAACATTGATTCTATAATGTTGGGGTTAATGCAGAGCATGAAATCAGCCATAATACCTGGCTTGCTAAAATGTAACATGGAGGCCAGTGAGGGCCGGGAAGGTTTCGGAGAAGGGCGACGGCCTTTGGAATGCCCGGGCCTTCGTGACCACTCTGCCCTTGGAATCCCGCGGGGGAATTCCCTTCCCTGAAGCTCTCTTAGCCCAAACAGCCGCCCTATGATCTAAGAGATGTGTGCATTGTCCTTTAGGCTATGTTTAGTAGAACACGCAGATTAGCATATGTATCTTTACCGTAAATCCTCTCAGTTTCGATAAGACCCCTTGTCACACATCATGTGCTTGAGAAACAGTGATAAGGATTTGTGATTATCCTGAAAGACCAATAAAAGCAGGAGGAAAGAAGAGCAAAGGGCATTCGTCTCTGAGCGTTGACCCTGTTGCCTTCTCCTTCCCTCTTTCACAGCAAAATTTGGAGTCATTTTTCATCCGCCGGTACAGGGATTGCTGGCCACTCCCGGCACTATAACATCCAGGCAAAAACAAGGAGCATTTACTACTAGTTTTGTTTTTGGTTAGAGAGAAATATATTTTCAATAGTCCCTCAGTAGTCATTTCCTCCACTGTCATTTACCGTGGTGGTTAATATATTTATGCCATAAAAATCACAGAAGGCTGGGAAAGTATTTGACATTTTCAGCTCTTATATCAGGCAGCAAGCTTCATCACATACTGCGCATATTCCTACAACTACACTTATTCTATCATGCATGTATCCTCCCATAGACTGTAGGCTTATGAAAATAATTTTAATTTATATCCTTAATGTTTTAATAAATTATCTTTCAGTAAGTGAAAGTGTAAAAGAAAAAGGAAGGAAGAAAGGAAAACAATAAATTTTAAATGTGGTGGACCTTCTTCTTTGACTAGAGAAAAATATCAAGCTAACTGAGCAACAACAGGATAGTGTATCAATCTGCTTTATTTATTGAAGCTCTTTTGGAATATTATCATGTATATCTACTTTCAGGCTTCTCTCCAAAAGCCAAGCTACAATTCCTTTCCCCTTGGCTCAATATATGTGCCCTGAATGCTATTTAGCTTTTTAGAGTTTGCATTAAAAGATCCAAAATCAGATAATTTAGCCATAGCTTCTTTTGATAGCAAGGAATTCTTGTTTCCTTCAACTCATGCCATCAGTTTGAGATTGTTTAATTTTTAACCACAAAAAAGTTGAAAATATCACCTGACTGGGGAATAGTTGGGTAATTAAGTTAAAATAGCAGAAATATGAATTGGATACAGTTCTGGCGCTTTAATGTGTAGCTTTGGAGTCAAATGCACACTACGTAGAACATAGACTTTAAGTTCCTGTGGTAAGCTCCTTGGTTCACTCATTTTCATATGCCAGCCTATGCTATATGCTAATGAAGGTCAAGACTTAACTGTAATATAATGCCCTTCACAGGGCATATTGCAAAATAATGGGCTCAGTCCCACCGAGGTCCAAGGCAGAGGGCTTTCTACAGCTCTACAAGGAACAGTAATAAAGCACAAAACATGGCCTGGAGTGGCTTAGTGCTTTTCAAATGATCAGCACTGCTGAAATCTGTCTCTTAATAATAGAATGAACATTTCTGACAAAATTCATGGCATAATAGGAACAGTAGCATAAATACTTTAAAAAAAAGGAAAACTGGCCAAAAAAATGTACTGAAGGAAACAAAATTGTTTTTCTTGTTGATAAGCGTGGGTTGTATTTAGACATGCTTTATATATGCCCCCCTGATCATAATTTAAATACAATTTATTCTTAAAGCATAACAATTTTTAAGGGTCATTCTTAATTTATATTTTCTTCACTTTTTACTTTACTATTGTAATAATTGCCTAATGTATGCTTGACCCACGATGGGTTCCCAGTGTTGCTAAATGAGTAAATAAGTGACTAAATGACTGAAAAACTTTCCTTCTTTCTCCTACCGTGAGGTTGTCTTCACCAACATCAATGCTGCACATGACTCCTTCATATGGAAAGACCATTATAGCCACTGTGCTGTCTTTCATATATAAATTCCTTGTTTTAAATTGTCAGTTACATTTGCAGAACACATTGTATTTATATGAATGTACCATTATGATATTATAAAATGTTACCTTGCCAGATATATGATCAGGCTTTTGAAAATATAGCTCATTTACCACTTAAATTTATGACCTCTATTTAGCCCAGTGCATTCAACAAAAAGGTGGTCAAAAACTTCAATAAATATTTTTTAAACAAATAAAAGGCATAACAAATACTGCTAACACTATGGAGGAATCTGACAGAAGACAATCAGTGATCCCTACTTTTAAGAGAATTAAAATCCAGTGATAGAACATAAAATAACAAAGCTAACTTACATTTATAATTTTGAAAATTACTTGTTAATGAATAAACAAAGAAGTATCCTCTCTGATGTTGTTTAGTGATTAGACACATGACAAATCATCAAATATTTTAACTGCTATTACAACTGTAAAATGATACCTCAACATAGAAAATGAAATAAACTTTTTTTCTGGGAAGCTTTAGAGAAAAGGTGACATATGAACCGGGGAAATGGAGGAAAATTTCATCTGCACGCAAAGGAAGAGAGAAAATCCAGAAGTAGTATCAGGAACAAAAGTTCAGAGGTATTGAAAGGGTGAATTGGAGTAACAGGGAAGAGTGTGGCATGCCTTAGCCATAAACTTTTATGAAAAGTTAGGATCAGGGAGTGATGAGAAAGGGAATAGAGCTTACAAAATTGACTGGTGCTATATTATATAATTAAAGGATTTAAATTAAAGAGTTTAAATGTTGTCTATAAATAAAGCATTAGACAATACCTATACAATTTTTAAGTACAAAAACTTTTCTAGGCATAGAGGTTATAAACATGAACAAGATTTGTGATACAGAAATGAGGAAGATGCAGTATTTTCTATCAGGGAACTGATGGCCTAGAGAAGAAGACAAACTAGTGATGAGCTATTGTAGTAGACTGTGAGAGATAAGTCTAAAGGACTAATCAGAAAAACAGAAAACACTTTAGGTCTTTCAAATAGAAGAAGTTTAATATCGGTTAATTGGTTATGCCAGTGATTAAGGAGCTAAGAAATGGATATTAAAAGCAGCAGGAAGCCACTACCAAGACAGGTCTGAAGGAACAAGGGGAAGCCATGGTGATACCAGAGCCCAGAATTCAGGGCCATCTGGTGAGGGTCAATACCACAGTGGGAGGTGGCATTATGAGGTTTGAAACCACTGCAGGTAGAATTATCCAGCTGGAACTGGGACTACAAAGGAAAACAATGCCAGAGATATCTCTTGATGATGAACGAGAGTGAAAGAGAGAGATGGATGTGGTTTTCTGGTATATTGATCAGAGCCAGGGAAAAATAGGGGACATGTGTGAAAATTTACATAAAAATGACCATCACCAGATACGTGAAATAGAGGATATGTAAATAATAACAGAGATTAAAAAGCCTTCTGCAAATATGTGATTAAAATATATCTTTCTGGACAAGATGGAATTAGAGAAAAGAACAAACAAAAATATTTTGAATAATGAGGGAACAACATGTATAAAACTATGGAACTTACCCAAACAATGTTTTCAGAGAAATTTAAATATTTCAGTATAGTTGGTGATAAGAGCATTTATGAAAATCTAACTAAAGACAAGACACTGGTGTAAGGCTCTAGCCATATTGGATCAATGGAGAGTCATAAAAACATTTTATCTAAGACAGTTGCCTAATCAGAATTAAGATTTAGAAAGATTAATCAAACATATGGAAGATAGATTTCAAGGTCAAGAGAATGGAGGTTAAGAGACTAGAAGATTGACCCAAAGGGAAAATAGTGTGTCTTGAAATTGAGCAAAGACCATGAAAAAAGAAAATGGACATATGGAACATATATTTAATTGACTTTGGAAGAAATATCAGGTTGAAGGTGAAAAGTATAAGAAGCTTAGTTTTGAATTTATTAATTTTGAGGTCCATGAATGATGTCTAGGATTTGACAATGAGGTATTAAGTTAAGGAAAATTTGGGGAGTTATTAGAATTTTGAAGTAGTTAAACTGGTGGAAGCAGGTGAGATGTCAATATAATCAATAGAGTGTATAGAGGAAAACAAAAAGATGACTGAGACTAAAAGCCTATGAATTATTAAGGTTAGAAGGAATGGTAAATTAAAGAAGAACCATCCAAAGACACGTAAAGTCAGTGCTGAAAGTGTATTCTTCTTGGGCACGTTTGCCTTCAAATCAAGGACTTATGTTCTCTAGTTTGGTGTTGCTCTCACAAGTAGTAGTCTGACCTTCTCCAAGATGATGTCCCAGTCTCTCATGCCTCAGGGAGCATATCACTTCCAAAAGTATTCAATCCTCCCTCCCTGCAGGGATCCAGTTGCCTCCACTGGCTGCTATATTTCAAGCTTCCAAACCACCACAGAATTCTTTCTTTATCCTGGTAGTGGTGGTTGCTCTGGCCTTTGTTAATCTCTGGGTGTCATTCCATCTCCTATTGGTTTTTGGCTTTTCTATAAACATTTTAATCCATTCCCTGAAGCAAAACCCTTCTATTCCAAATACTAAGAGCAGTTTCAGTTTTTATCATTAGACTGTGAGTGATACAAAAAGTATTGGGGTCATGCAAAACCAAGAAGGGGGTCTTTTAAAAGAAGGAAGTAAATACTGCAAAGAGGTTAACAGAGTTGAGAAAAGGAAATCAAGCCACTAAATAAGGCAGGACACCGACTTATTTAATAATATTCCAGCTAGTATGTGATGGAACTGGACTGGAAAAATGTAGCTTCTAACCTCTGATTTCATAATTTCTCTGTAGCACACAATGTAATTTAACACTTAGAGTAAATCCTACCTTAAATTTTGGGGTTCCTGGGCACTTGCCCATTGCTGTGTTTTGATGATGAATTGCATAATTCAACTCTTAGTGCTATCTGTTTCTGCAATATCAGTGATAGAAGTGAGTCCACAAGCCTTCTTCAAAGGATTTGGATCTGATGCTCAACTTAATAACATATCACAGAGACTTTCTGGGGAGTGAATGCTAACTTGATTAAGACGCCAAGCTAAAGTTACTTCCATATAAGGGTTATAAAATGTCCCCGCATGATACTCACTGGTACAAGACATTCTCCATTCCACCAAGTGATTTAGAGGCAACATATGTACCTCTAATTTGTGAAAAGTGAATGTAAGCTACCAAAAAAGTTTAGAGCTCCAAAATTATAAATGCCATGAAAGCCATCACTCCCATGCTTACAAGGAAAAATCTGGATGAACTAAACCTCAACAACTTTTCTTGGACTCCTCAGATCACCAAGGTCACTAGACAAACTGAAATCTTGTGAGAAAGTTACAGCTGAAATCTCCTTACCTGGAGCAGAAACACTGGAGCCATAAACTGGTAGGAACACATAAATATCAACTTTAAAGAATTCCTAAAAGCTGACTATGAACTTGGGTGAGAGTAATAAGAAACTCTCGGAAGCCAGAGTCTGAGGGGAAGCCCAACAATTTGTGGGTTTTACCTTTAAGAATCCCAGTAGGTTCTCACGGTAAAGAAATATGTCCAGTCACTAGTAGAGGAAGGAGAAGAGTAACTAATGTGAAATATGGCCAGTGTTCTCTATAATAAAGGCCTACTCTCCAGGGGAAAAGACTTTACCTAAGTTTTGTCCAGCCTAGGGGAAGGGCATTTCCAGTTTCCCTTTTTCATAGAAAGCAACAGTTAAGAACACTTGTGAACAGTAAGCCCAGGGACACAAGCCCACTAAAATAATAAGCTTTAGTCACTGACATTTTGCTCTAACACTTCAGAATTGTAGTATTTACAAATAATTTACTGTTGCCTACCTTTAGTTTTGTCAGTTAATATTTCAGTTTTTTGTAGAGTGTCTACATAATTACATAACTCCTGAGATATTACAATCTTAGTTAAAATCAAGGTGGAACAGGCACTCCTTACAGCACATTCAAAAGATTTGTTTGCTAGGGAAATATAGTCGGTGAGTGTAATATTGCAAGGTCTTATGCTGGATGGGGAGGTTCCCGTGAGTTTACTTTTGGCTGTTGAAAAACGAAATGATTCCTCAGACTCTTACGATTATCTGATGCACTGAGCCAACAAATCATCAATATTTGTGATAAAGAATCAAAATAAAGTGCTTTTTCAAAAGCACTTTTACTACTATTTAAAATTTCAAATCATTTAAACTCTGTTGTTTAAACACTGTCTTCAAAACAAGCAACAATTTATTCTTACTTTCAGAGAAAAGAGCATTAAATATCAGTTGTTCTTGATTGCTCTTCATTATATTGTTTTTCTTTTTGTTTTCAACCTGTAATAAGGCCCTCTGTGTGGATCCAGAAAGTGACAAACATTAAACATCCAATCTCTGTGCTTAAAAATAATGGAACTTGGGGCGCCTGGGTGGCTCAGTTGGTTAAGCAACTGCCTTCGGCTCAGGTCATGATCCTGGAGTCCCGGGATCGAGTCCCACATCGGGCTCCCTGCTCAGCAGGGAGTCTGCTTCTCCCTCTGACTCTCCTCCCTCTCATGCTGTCTCTCATTCTCTCTCTCTCAAATAAATAAATAAAATCTTTAAAAAAAAAAAATAATGGAACTCATGCTACTTAAAGAACTAGGCCCTTGAAGAAGAGAAAAAAAAATAGTACTGTGTCAGATAAAATTTTATGAAAATTATTGATAATTATAATAAATCAAAATCAAGGTTTTCATTCTTTACATGTCAGATATTTTCAGGCATTGGTTCTATTTTGACATCTACCTGCCATTCTGAATATTAGGCGTGTGTTTGCAAAGACAGTGATTCGTCAGCCTGTATACATATGCTTCAAGTATAAAAAGAGAGATAAAATTAACTTTGGAATTATTAAGTCATGTGTGTGGGTTAAATATTTAAGAAAAACTTCTAAGATAATAAAAATAAAATGTATAACTTTATAGTGATTAGAGAATGAAGACACTTTGATGAATCCAGGAAAAATCATAAAAGAGGAATGCAAACTTTGCAAGGTAAACAGCAAGGTTATTAAAATTTAACAAAATCCAGACAAATTCTATTTTTAAAAGGAAAATTAAGATATTAGTACATAAAAAAATGAAAGTAGGAGAGAAAAATAACTTCTTGACAAATATTAATAAAAAGAACGCTGGATTGGATATATAATTGTTAAAACAGACTCCCAGGTGAGAAGTCTAATTAAAGACACAGTGTTTCACTATTTAAGGATAGAATGTAATCAGTAGGTAAAGAAAAGAAGTCCAATCAGAAGGAAAAACAAGAGTAGAGGCAGATGAATTAGAGCCTAGGGAGTGATTCAGGATAACAGAGAGAGTGTAACAAAGCTGGAGCATAAATTTTGTGTGAGCCTAAAGGAGGTGAGAGAGAGAGCTCTGAAAGTTAATAAATGATATACTTTAAATAAAATTTATTTGACTTGGTAAGTCATTTAGAATATTCTTCTAATTATCCATGTAATTTTGAATAGCAAACTATTTTTGCTAGGTTTTAGTTTTTAAAAATACCAAGATAAGTTTCTTTCTACCAAGCAGTTGATGGTCCAGCGAGAGGAAAAACAAGAGAACCAGTTATTAAAGGAAAACATGTGAGAGGTATACCCAAAGTATAATGCAAGCAGACAGAAAAAAAAAAAAAAACAGAAATCACTCTAAGTCTTTAAAGTGGAAATAACTTTAAAGTACACTTTAAGAGAGGAGACTGCAGTCAATTGGTTATTACATTGATTTTTTTTAAAGATTTTTATTCATTTATTTGAGAGAGCGAGAATGAGAGAGAGAGAGAGAGCACATGAGAGGGGGGAGGGTTGGAGGGAGAAGCTGACTCCCCACTGAGCGGGGAGCCCGATGCAGGACTCCATCCCGGGACTCCAGGATCATGACCCTGAGCCAAAGGCAGTCACTTAACCGACTGAGCCACCCAGGTGCCTGGTTATTACATCGATTAACCAAGAGTTTCAGAGCTATCAAAAGTATCAGGAAGACAGATCTATAACAAGGCTGGAAGGATAACGGAAGAGGAGAGTGTTACTAGACCCTAGAAATTAAGGCCAACCAGGAAGATCTAGAATCACACATGGGGAGTTGGGGCGGAGTGGCCTGATGGGAATGGGGCCCATCTAGAGTTAACTAGTTACAGAAACCAGAGGCAGAGCCCACATCAGAATCCCTGGATAAGACCCAATAAGAGAGGAAAATATGTCCTGCTACTTTCTTTTCTCATCAGCTGAACCTACTTAGAAGCCAATTGTTAATTTATCCTTTGAAAGATGTTCTCTAAAATGCAGATTGGAGGCAAGGATAAATAGGGAATAAATTTGAAAAGAAACAGGCAAATTATTAGTATCAGGAACGTCGAATAGACGATATGTAAATAATAAAGGACATGACCAAAAATGCTTCTTGGAATATGTGATAAATTGCATTTTGAAGGAACAGTTGAAATTTGTAAGATGAGTGATCAATGAAAAGTATTTTAGAATATCATTTCAGCATACATGAAATGTATATAAGAAAAGTCTTTAAAAACTGACCAGAAAACAAATATCAAGGATTTATTGTGCTACTAGATGCTAAAAGTAATTGAAACGGTGTCAATATCTTCACATTCAGTGTAATTCCAATGAAAATGACAACAGTATTTTTTGAGGAATTTAATAAACTAATTCTATATTTTATGTATGAATTAAAATGGCTCAAAGTAGACAATATACTTATGAAGAAGAATGATGGGGTGGCAGTAGATGATGTTATTGGCATACAGACAGGAAAATAAAGAATGTATAGAACATAATGGAGAAGCCAAAGAACCCAAATCTTATATAGAGATTTAATACATATAAAAGAGATAACATTATACATTAAGTGAAGAAATTATCAATAAATTCTGCTGGGACAATTAACTCTCCATATTAGAAACAAATTAAATTGGTGCCCACCTCATTCTTATACACACACAAAAAAATTCCAATTCATTTAAACTTGAAATGAGAAAGGCAAGAGCCAACACTTTTAGAAAATATGAGAGAATATTTTTACAACATTTTATGTAGAGAGTACTTTTTAAAAGTAAACAAATTGTGCAAAGCACAAACCACAAATACCTATAAATACTACCATATTAAATTTTAACATTTTAGGTCAATAATCTTTTGCTGAATTAAACCTACCCCAACACTTAGTGGCTTGAAACAACAAATATGTATTATTAATCGTGAGAATATGGGCCAACTAAGAAGTTTAGCTGATCTGTCTATGCTCAGTTGATCCGAGTTGAGCTTATACATATATTGGGATCACCTGATAGATCAGTGGGTAGTGAGCTGACTATTACTGGGGCAAACGTACTGACAGAGCCTTTTATCTTTCATCATCCAGCAGGTGAGCACGGATGTGCCCACATGTCAATAGCAGTGTTCTGAGAGAGAGAACAGATAAGTTCTCTTGAGGCATGGACTCAGAACTAGCACAATGGTGCTTCCACCATATTATTTTGGCCAAAACAAGCTAAAGTCTATCCAGATTTAAGAGGGGGAGAAATAGTTTCCCTCTGTTAAAAGTTCATAAAATGTTACTATAGAAAAAGTAAAAATACGAGCCAGAGAAGATATTTATAATAAACTAGTAAAAAATTTGTTTAAAAAAAAGCAATGAGATTTATTACTGTGGATTTTGGCTGAAGAACAAATAAATTGAACAGTTAACTAGAAAAGAGAACCTAAAGTTTACCCTTACATACATGGACTTTTAACATATGAGGGAAGATATTTCAGATCGCTGTAAAAAGGGAAGAAATTTTCAGTAAAATGGAGCTGAAAATGCATGGTCATAAATCTGGAGAAAATTTAAAATGTACACTACTTCCTACCAAACACAAAATCAATATAGAAGTATCTCTAGCCAGGATCACAGCGGCAGGATAGATTTCTTAAAATCGCCCAGCTGCAAATTTCATGCAGCAGAAACGATAGGCAGTAACAGGAAAGCAGACAAAAAGACACACACCAATAATAGTTATCAGTCTTAGATAATTCAAGTAGATTAAAGAGCATGAAATACATAGAGAACCTAAATAATATCACCAATAAGGTATGTGATAAATACATACATATATCCACATTCCCAGACATCCTCAATCCCTGATATATTTATTATGTACTATACACTGATAATGGGCAAAGCAGCTTCTTTTCAAGAATCCTTGGAATAGTTACCAAAATTGATCAAACAGATATATTGGGTCAGAAAGGTAAAGATAATTAATTTTTGAGAATAGAAATAATAGCATTCCATATTCTCTAAACACAATGCAATAAACTATTAAACAAGTATTTTCTAGTTGGAAGGTTACCAGATTTCTTATTAAACAACCTTTGGATCCCAGGAAAAATATAAAAAGCAACTGTGGATGTCCTAGATAAGGAAACTGTAACTAAAGATAACTTCTAGCAACAGGGAAATTTCTGAGAAAAATCTCAGAAAAATGTTCATGGAACTAAATGTTTAAATCAGTGAAAGAATAAATAAATCAAAAATTAAAACAAACAGCTTGAGAATCAATATAAACAAAAGGATAAAAAAAAAGAAGAAAATATTTAAGGAAAATGAAAGAATTAGGTAATAAGCCAGAAGAAAGAAAATAAATTTATCAAAAAGCTGATTCTTTGAGAAAAAAAGAATATAAGTTGACACACTATTAGGCAGTCTAATTTTATTTTTATTTTTTTATTATGTTCAATTAGCCAACATATAGTGCATCATTAGTTCTTGATGTAGTGTTCAACGATTCATTAGTTGTGTATAACACCCAGTGCTCATCACAACACGTGACCTCCTTAATACAGATCACCCGTTTACCCTACCCCCCACCGCCCTCCCTTCTGTAACCCTCAGTTTGTTTTCTGGAGTCCGGAGTCTCTCATGGTTTCCCTTTCTGATTTCTTCCCATTCAATTTTCCCTCCCTTCCCCTGAGGTCCTCTGCACTATTCCTGATGTTCCACATATGAATGAAATCATATGATAATTGTCTTTCTCTACCTGACTTGTATCACTTAGCATAATCCCCTCCAGTTCCATCCATGTCGATGCAAATGGTGGGTATTCATCCTTTCTGATGGCTGAGTAATATTCCACGCAGAGAAAGTATAGAAATGCATTCTTATATGAGTACAAATATAAGAAATGAGTGTAGGGAACTAAACAGCAGAAGTTAGGATAGTTAAGAGACAAAGAAAGACACTGATTTATCAATTCTGTGAAAATTTTTAAAAATTATGTTTTAGTGAGCCTAGCCTTGTGGTTATCAGTATGATGGGTAGATTAAATACTAATGTGTACACGCACAGTTATTGTCTTTTAGAAGACAATATATAGAATTTTTAAAAGCTGATGTAGGAAAACATTTATTAAAGCAGACACAAAAGTATAATCTATAAGGAAAATGATAGATCAAGTACATTGAGATTAAGGACTATCAAAGGTTTTATCAAAAGGCATAAAAACAAAAGCTGGAAGATAAGCCCAATACAATTACATGTGACATAGAGCCAATAAGAAATAAATTCTATAAAGAATTTCTACAAACCAATAAGAAAACTATTTTTATTTTATTTTATTTTATTAAGATTTTAATTTGTTTGAGAGAGAGAGAGTGAGCAAGAGAGAGAGAGAGAGCACAAGCCAGGGGGAGAGGCAGAGGGAGAAGCAGACTCCCCGCTGAGCAGGGAGCCCGATGTGGGCCTCAATCCCAGGACCCTGGGATCATGACCTGAGCCGAAGGCAGATCCTTAACCAACTGAGCCACCCAGGCACCCCAAGAAAACCATTTTTTAGAGGGCAAAGGACATGAGTAGTCATTTCAAACAATAGGAAACAATGCATCACAAACACATGAAACAATGTGCAACCTCCCTAATAGCTGTGGACATCCGAAGTGAAAATGCATTATACAAATTATAGTTTATGTCGACATAAATTTATGTTATACAAATATAACAGATTTATCATGTTTCATGGGTGGGTATACAAATATAAGTGATAATATTGCTGAGAGTAAACGTTGGTTGAATTACTTTCTACAACACCTTCACATTACCCAGTGAAGCACTAAGAAGTTAGAAATTAGCAATGACCTTTTTGGCTCCAATGCGTAGGTGATGTGTGCAAGAATGTTTGATGTTAAGTTTATAATTTAATCTTTAAATAATGGACTATTCAGTGAGAAGGCGAATGAATTTCAATAGCGATGAACATCACTAGCAATGGATATAGATGACATTGAAACACGTGTGTATGTTATTTGGGGCAGAGGGTGAGTACTTCACGAATATGGAAAACATTATCCTCTTCTGGGCGGACATAGGTTGTTTTATTCTTGTTTGACAGCTAACACGTGTTCATAGAGTGCAGATATGTGCAGATGGGTGCCCAGGCCTGAGTAGGGACAGGACTTTTCCTTCCTTCTCCCAGGGTGTGTTTTGGCGCAGCATCTAGAGGGCCTGCCTGTGTGTGTGTGCGTGTGTGTGTGTGTGTGTGTGTGTGTGTGTGTGGCCTGTGGCCTTGGTTCATCCCACCTGCAAGTTTCTCAAGACCACAGTGGCAATGCTCGGCGTCCACTCCTAAACAACCAGCTGCTCCTGTATTCCAGCCACAGCTCGTACCCTGACACTTAATCCAAGTCTGAGCCCTCGGCAACTTTCTTTTCCACCAGAAGATTCCCTGTTTCTGTGGCAGCCACTCATCTTCTCAGAAGTCTGAATATCAGTTTTCAGGCTGGGGTTCTTCCAATTTTCTAAGTTCCTCCCATGTTCACTCTCCCTCAGCGTAGAAAGAGTAGCTGCTTCTTCAGTCACTACTTTGTACCCCACAGAATCCTCCTTTACCCTTGTTCAGCGTTATTCATCTTTTACTACACTTTCTGGTTCAAATTACTGGTGTGATTTCTATCGCCTGACTTTCTGTTATATTAAGTCCCTAATAAAATACTGAGTAGTTTCAATGGAATAATATGTTACATACAGGAATTTTCTCTTCCTTCACCTGGGCCAATTATAGACCTTCACGAGGCGCAGTTGTTCCCTTGGGTTTTGATGAATTGAAAAGACTTGAACTTCTACCAGAAGCTCATAGATAAATTGGTCTCAAACATAATGTCAGTGTCTAGATTTCTAGGTTGTAGGAGGGTAGAACCTGGAAGTAGAGACTGGTGAAAATAAGTTACTGTGCTTTGTTTTTAATTTGTGAATGACACATTGCTTCATAAATCATCATAATATTTTGAATGCTTTTCTTTGCCTAAATTTTCTTGCTATATCTATGAAAAACTTGAGTAGAAAATTACAAAAAGGAAAGAAAACAAAGGACAAAGAAAGAAGAGAAAGGAGAAAAAATAAATTTAAAAGTGCCTGGGTGTGAGTGTGTGGCAGAGAGAATGAAAAAAACCAGGTGATACTGAAAAAAAGGTCCCGGAGGGAGCTGTAGAAGAGGAGCTGCACCTTCTAGCAAAGCTCAGTTTGAAAAACACTTAGGGCATGACTAGCTGCATAGGATTTACAAGGATGCTTGATACAAAATAAGTACTTAGTTTCTATTTACAAACCGATGCTAATTGCAAGTACTCAATTGTGTTTTACAACAAAACTACCTTCTCTTGAATTACCACTGTCCCTAAGTGGTTGAGAAAAGGAAGTTGAAATGTTATGGGTACTTCAATTCTGCCTGAAAACTTTTACAAACAACTACATTAAAAGTTAAATAGGTTAACATTTTACAACACACAAAAAATACCTCCTCAATGGGGGGGGAGGGAAGGGGAGAGAAAAAGAAAATGTTCTGATCTCTGCTGAAATATAAGAAGTTAAACTCTCAAAAATTAAAAAAAAAAAAAAAAAAAGTAAAACAACTAACCAGATCAAGTATGGCCAGCTGTGACTAAGTCCTCAAAACTAATGCTGATTCTCAAGTAGGTTTTATTATTTGTTAAAGATTTCTCCATTGTCATATTTATAAACATAGATTTAATACACAATTGTCATACAAGAACAAAAATAAATACTTTATATCCTTGATAAAATAGATATTTGCTAAATAAAATTTACGAAAGGTTTTCATGAATAGATTTCATTTTAGGCCAGCAAGCTTTTTGTGGTATCCTAATTTCACTTCTGAAAAAGCAGTATCCGATTACAAATAATAAAGCTTTAGAGCTAAGCTTTACCTTCAAACTGTTCTAATTTAGAACTGAATATTAATAATAAAATGAATCCTAAGTAGCATGAAAACTGCTCTCAGAAGGTCATACTCTTGTGAGATCCTCTTCCTTGTCCAAAAAAATTTTGAAAAATAAATCTTCTATCTTCTGTCAATAAATAGTCCCCCAGAGTACTGTGCCCCAGAGTACTACACTCCAGAATACTATACTGAGTAATATGATTTGATCTGAGTAAGGTGTTAGTTCCTACTAGTTTACTAACAAGGTACTAATATAGGGCTTCATTCCTGAGTCAGGTTCAATTCATTTACAGAAAGACAAATATCACTATTTTAGATAGGGTCAAAGACAAACTGAACAGAAAGAAGGTTTTTTTTTTTTTAAGATTTTATTTATTTATTTGACAGAGAGAGACACAGCGAGAGAGGGAACACAAGCAGGGGGAGTGGGAGAGGGAGAAGCAGGCTTCCCACCGAGCAGGGAGCCGGATGCGGGGCTCGATCCCAGGACCCTGGGATCATGACCTGAATCGAAGGCAGATGCTTAACGACTAAGCCACCCAGGCACCCACAGAAAGAAGGTTTTAGCCACATTTTCTAATTGTATGATTTCCACTATGGGCATAATGATTCTTAAAATGCACAGAGTCAGTGATTCTCCCCAGGATTTCTCTCAATTACCCTACTGTTGCTTCTTTTTGTGAACATTTCTGTATACAGAGGGGCACATGGTCAATAGGAGGGTGGTTGAACATTTGGAAATACTGGACAAGAATTTCAAAGACACAGGAAAGGATGATCTAGAAAAGGCAGATATAGGTTTGCTGACCCTGTAATCAGTAGTATCCTCTGTGGGGGAATAGGCAATGATTGGTATGTAGGTATTATTTACAATGTTTGGGGTTAAACTCAGGTGGCCAGAGTCTCCACAGAACTGAACCAAGGCTGTAAGGTTGACTGAAAAATGGTGAGGAAAAAAAAAATGGTGATTATTAGGAATAAAAGGATTTTTCCAATACCTGATTTGGGGAAGAGGAGTCACTTGGCGTGGCAATTTGGAGAGAAGTATTAATTTATGCCAAGAGTGAAGTTCTAGTTATTACCTGGCAAGAGGTTGGGGTTGAAGATGTGGGGAGAGTTTACTAATAGGTCTACTAATATGGACCACCAAGAGGAAAATCTCCCTGGTATGTGCTGAGAGGGAGAGCTACATGCTGTTTCTCGGGGTCAGGTGGGGGTAACTTTATCTGTGAGACTGAGAGTGATAGCAACAGTTTGACAAAATTGGATGAAGGACTTTGTTCCCCATTTGTGAGGACATAAAGGAGGGAGAGGACAGAAGAGAGTGAGGGAGGGGAAAAGTCATCCTGCGACGTTGGGTAATAAGGGGAGGATTTGATTAGAGCTTGAGGAGAAAGAAGTGATAAGACAGAGTAGATAAAGAAGGAAGACAGCAGCGATTTAGGTAGGGGAACCCTGGGGGAGCTTATTCCAGCTTCTTGGGTGGAAGCTGGTTACTTCAGGATGTCATCTGCTTATTTTATGAGTTTGGGAAAAGCAGTCAACTTCAGGCTGTTGTTTGTTTCTGAAGACTCTCAGAAGAACCTTGAAGTTTCCCGCTGTGGTAGATTTTCATTCGCTGCTAAACGTGTACTTTATTGAATGTGAGACACAGACCCAAAGTTGCAATCCTGTAGCTTTGCAGGGGTATTGGTGGTTAGGAGGAGGCAACAAGATTCAGGATTGGTCTTTCTGTGGTGTCTCTTCCAGGAGACCGAGGTCTCCAGTCAAGATCATGTAGGGCTGTGGTGGGATGTATGGAGGAAAGGCATAATTGACCTGTTTGTGTTAAGTATGAGTACATTGAATAAAATCTTGCAGTATTTAAGGATCTCCAATTGGGTCTAATTAAAATCTCCTAAGGTCTAGGAGGGTAATATTTTACAAGGGATAATCTATGTAGATCAGAAGGGAGAGTCAAACAATAATCGGAGCTAGAGCCGAGACTTCAGGTCAACACAGGTTATATTCCTCAAAGACTTTGGATAGTTTGACTTTAAGAGTGCTATTGGCCCATTCTGTTTTTCTACAGACTTGACTGTGGTAAAGACACTGCAGTTTTTGTGAATATGGAAACACATTTTTAATAACCTGAATAATCTTACCAGTGAAGTGAATGCCTGTATAATGAGAGAAGGGTAAAAAGCCTGCCTCAAGTGGTAAGTTTTAGGTGTAGTGGTGGCAATAGCCTATTTTCAAGGAAAAGTGTCTAATCATCCTAAAAATATGCACACTATGATTCAGACCAGTGAGATTTGGAGAGCTGAATGAAATTATTAGCTCATGGAGAAAGGGATCTGGCTTTAGCCCTTGTCTGACTTGGGATGTAATGTGCTATTAATATACCCAGCATACAGACGGGATATTCCAAGAACATACCAAGATTACCAAGTAAAAATATTAGGAATAGCTCCTAAACATCTGGATATGGATGAAACTCTATGGGCAAGTGGTATGAATCTTCAACCAAAACACTGGCCTACACATACCAGATTCAAATTAAAGAAGCAAATTTGCAGTCAAGTTAACATTTCAAAAAAAAATACTAACTGAAATTAGGATAACAGTATCCAGTTGTCCACTTTCACACAAAGCATCATTAGGACTCTGATAAATAGAAAGACATTATTGACAAGAGCAATGACCGTTCCCTAAAAACTTCATACCATTTCTGAAATATTTTATAAAGAACATTTACCCACACGAATTCAACCTAGGGAAGGCTAGTCATTTTTTCTGTTTGACAGTGCTTCCAATTAACTCATCAATAGTAATATAGACAAGAAATTTAATTTTAGCATGTCTCGTTTTATAAGTGAAAGAACAAATCATTTGTGATTTTCTAGGAGCCTTCTCTTTATCTAGGATTTGATTTGGGGATGCCAAAATAAGAAAAGTTTTCAGGAGGTTTGAATACTTGATTTAGTAACTCATGGGCTGGGGCTCCTGGGTGGCTCAGTTGGTTAAGCGTTTGCCTTTGGCTCAGGTCATGATCTCAGGGTTCTGGGATGGAGTCCCATGTCCAGCTCTCTGCTCAGCAGGGAGTCTGCTTCTCCCCCCACCCCACGCTCTCTCTCTTCCTCTCTCAAATAAATAAATAAATAAATCTTAAAAAGATAACTAACGGGTTACCGAAAACACATACACACACACAATACTTATCCACCTATTTATCAAAGTGACAGCCAAATATTTTAAAAACAATGTGTTACAATGTTATAAAGACTTTTAACTTTTTCAGAAGTGAGAAAACACTTTCTCTTATCTGAAATTATTCTGATAAAAAAGAGAATCTTTGTCTTGTAGGCAGATAACTCAGAAGACAAAAAAAAATCTTTTACTATCTCTCATTAAGAGCAGGTCAAAAACATCCAAGACAATTTTGGCATTTTAACAGAGAGAAAACTAAATTTAGTTTTGTATCAGTATAATGTTTGATACTAAAGCTAAACTCATCAAACCATAGCCAGCGCTGGCAAGGACAAATAAAATTTATTTCCCCCACAACTTTCTACAGCTTTCTATAAGCATTCAGGTTTTATCTTACACTTAATTCTTTTCATTCTAGAACTGGTAATTTTACCTTAGCACAATATTACTCTCTTTTGCCTTAATGCATTCTTATATACTTTGCATACAAAGTTGTTCCACGCTGTATTATTTCTACTTTACTCCCATTAACATATATTAATTATAACTTTTTACAATAGCAACTTCGATTTCACAGAGAAAACTAAGAGTGGATGATGGTGAGCTGTCATACGGCGGTATTTTGTGACAGACCAGCATAACTTATGAATATGCAACTCAGAATATTTTATATCCATATACTCCCTTATCGTGCAACTTCCCAAGGTGGCAAAAATGAGCACATTTATAAATAGACCCAAGTACATAAAAAGCCTCTTTCTGTAAAATACACAATTAAGAGGCAAAAAGTATATAAACTCAAAATTATGCTTACTCTTTAATATTTCAGTGTTTCCTCTTACAAATGATCAAGGTATCTCATGAATATCCATTAATTTACTTAATTTAGCTTAAGTTTGAGATTTTAAGTTACCTAAAGATCTTGGAAACTATCATATTGACATACTAAAAAATATAATTGCTAAAACAAAGTTGTCAGAATAATGCTTTAATTTGGTTAAGCATAAATTTACATTTTTCAAATCTTAAACATCTAGTAGATATAATGCTAGCTTGCTCAAAGAGTAAGGCTGCCTAAGTGTAGGAAGAACATAGTCAAGCAGAATAAACTCTATGATTATGTTTCCTTCATGTTGGTAAGTCAGAAGACAGCTGTTTTTATAAACCAATAATATTTTTAAAATCCCTTCTTTGCCAAAGATTTCCCTAAATTGTGTGAAGGTAAATTTTTAAAATATGAAATAGTTTCTGATAGAATGTTTTGTTTTGTTTTGTTTGTTAAATATAGAAAGTATTGGAAGTTTAATTGTCTTATCTTGGGGAATTTTAGTAATATTCATTAATATAAGCGTTTATTTATCTCTAAGCCAGTCAGAATACCACTTCTTTTTTAAAGAGATTATGTAATTATATAATCAAATTTGGTAACACCACACAGAAGTAGGAAAACAGAGAACTATAGCTCAGAGAGGGCTGGAGAGACCATTGACTTAAAGTGTTGGCCATTTTCATGGGGGAAATACTCCCACTATGGCCAATTTCAAGTTACTCACGTGATGTTGCTAGTTGCAGTGTGAGGAAGAGATGTATAAAGAGTCTCTCATGAGCTACTATAACCACGCTCCAGAACACCAATTCTGCCTTTATTAAAAAAAGTAAAAATAATTAGTTGAATTTGATCATTTTTTCTTTAATTTCTTTTTCCCAGACTCTTGAGGAAAATATTCTAGCTTTGACTAACTGTGGGTATGTATTAATATTTGAAAAGACTGGTCATAATACAAAAATACTGAAGTTAAAAACAAGCAGACACTTTGGTTATAATGATGTGCCATTCTTAATCATTCAAATTCCCAATTTTATAGACACAGAAAAGGAAGACAAGTAAAAGATAATTATAGAGGTCTTAAGAGAACTGATCAAGGATTAGCACATGCAAGTAATTTATAAGAATAAGGTCATAAATTAATTGAACAAGAAAGATAATTAAAAGAGAAGGATTATTTAAATTAGAGAGAAGAACAATGAGTATAATTCCAAATCTGACACAATCTTAGACTCCTTATACATTAAATGTTATTTTTAATGATGTTACTTATATTTGCATAACCGTGCACAATTTACATAACACTTCCACATACATTTTCTCTCTTAAGCAATTGTAACATTTTATTTTTCTAGAAATGTATAAAAAAAAATTTTCTAGAAATGTATAAAAAAATATATAAAAAAAAGATGTGGAGCTATCAAATTTATTCTACACAGCAAACATGGCCCTGATGATACTAAAATCTAATTGAAAAACAGAGAAAACAAAACCATAGGACAGTCTCACTTATGAATATAGATATGGAAGTATGAAAGAATTAGCATAGCATTCAGCATGCAAAGTGCAATATAAATTACTATTCAGTGTTTAACTCAGAAATATAGGGATAGTTCAATATAAATAAATTTACTATTAATATTAGTATAATGCAATAGGAAAATAACAGAGTGCAGGGGAGTGTATTGGCTCTGAGATCAGGTTACCTGGATTTGTATCCTTGCTCCGCCATGTTGTTAAAAACTCACTTTTCCCTCTTGAAGCTTGTCATGGTCTTACTTTAGGAGTGTGTACTCACTTGCCCATCTGACATTGAGCTTGGTTATGCAGTTTATTTTGTTCATGGATTGTAGGTGCCATGTAAGCTTTCTGAGGCATGACAGGTTGGCACCATCACTCCTGAAGGGACCAACCCTGCACCATGAAAACAGTGTGCTCAAGCCAGTGTCTCTTTTGCCTGGTCTCCTAAAATGAGAAACATGTGATTTAGATCTGAACTAAATCCTAAACTTAGTGTCCAGCTGGCTCAGTTTATCTCAGTGCAAATCCAATGAACAACAGCCAATCCGCAAAGCTCTGAGCATGAAATTTCTGTTGGTGTAAACCACTGATACATTTATGTTGTTTGTTATTTTGCATTGTACACAACCAACTAATACACTAGCTCTGTGACCATGGGAAAACTATTTAACATTTATACTTTAGTTTCCTCTTCTCTAAAAGGTAAAACATAGTATCTATATCACAGATTGTAGTGAAGTTTAAATGAGGTAGTACGTGCGGAGTACTTAGAACATCATAGTAGATAACAAATATTCAGTAAGTGTCAACATTTTTATTAGAAACTGAGTTATAATTTAATTTGACGCTTAAAAAATAAGATAACATTTTTTAAAGATTTTCTTTTTTTTAAGATTTTCTTTCTTCTTCTTTCTTTCTTTCTTTCTTTCTTTCTTTTCTTTTCTTTCTTTCTTTCTTTTAGAAAGAGAGAGAGAGAATGCACAGTGAAAGAGGGAGAAGCAATTCCCCCTGAGCCAGCAGCCTCATGCAGGACTCCATCCCAGGACCCTGAGATCGTGACCTGAGCCAAAGGCAGATGCCTAGTGGACTGAGCCACCCAGGTGCCCAAAAATAAGATAACATTTGAAATTGCATTTATAAGTAGAAAGAGAATTTCTTTCAACATATTGAAGAATATCTTTTTAAGGGAAATAGCCAGTTATATGTTTTGTGAAATTTATGCCTTATATAAAATATAGTATATATAGACCAGTCAAACATTAATTCCATTTAGTATTTAATTCCCAGAAAAATTATATTTTAAAAGATTTTATTTATTTATTTGACAGAGAGAGACACAGCGAGAGAGGGAACACAAGCAGGGGGAGTGGGAGAGGGAGAAGCAGGCTTCCCATAGAGCAGGGAGCCTGTTGCGGGGCTCGATCCCAGGACCCTGGGATCATGACCTGAGCCGAAGGCAGACGCTTAAGGACTGAGCCACCCAGGCACCCCTAATTCCCAGAAAAATTATTGTCTCTGAGTAATTTTGTATACTTTCCTTTAAATGAAAACAAGAAATATATAACCTATATTTTTCTTCTTTTTTTGTTTCCTTTGTTAAGAATCTCAAAACCAAATATACTATTCAGTTATAATCATCAAAACATTCCAATGTATATTACATTTATTTTTCTCTTGCTAGTATTTTCTTAATTTTTAAGTGCCATGTTTTATTAAATTTATAATATTTTTATTTGTGGCTTATATATAATTCTTAGGGGATATTTTAAACCTTGATTCCGTAACAATAGCAGGCAATCCACTATAGTTGAAAAAGGTATTAGACATAACTGGATTCTATTCTTGGTTCCACAAATATATTATCGTGCATTCTGGGACAAATTGTTTAACTTTCCTGCGTTTCTTTGTCTACTTTTAATTGATAATAATTTTTTTCTAAGACACACAAATTGTTGAAGGGATCAAATGTTATCATAAGCCTGAAAACACTTTGAAAAATATGAACTTTGATCAAAATGTACAGGATTATTAATTAACCTAAATTGAGACCAAAGATGATGTTATTTAAATGTTCAGATTTCTATTTCCCCACGGATATCTCTGTTTCTGATAGAGTTCCAGAATTCTGCTTCCCAAAGGGACAGTGGTTTGTTTAATAATACAGTCTGCAACTAAATTTTAATTACATCTTTTCTCAAGGTGATATAAAACTTCCTTAGGTCTCCAAACAACACAGAGTGAAATATAGTAATACTCTATAGTCAATAGTTCAGTTTTAACAGGGTGAATAAATGTGAACATTATAAATCCTCAAATATCGTTTCAGGGTTAAATGTATGTGTTTATGTAGGTTTCAAGTTGAAGACAGATATAAAGCCTATAAATAGTAAAAAAAAAAATCATGATCTTTCTAATTACAGGTATAATTGATCAGTAAATATAGGTTGATGTTTACAAATGTAGAATATATGCAGAATAAAAATGTACAATTCCAGAACTTATCACAGTGAAATGCTACGTTGATCAACCTAAGTTTAATCTCATAAAATATTCCTATTTTTTATAACTCTTTATAATCCCTATGGAGTAGGATTTACAAACTGAAGTGTCCATAGAAGCCAGACAAGTAAAATATATGGTAAAATTAGCAGGGTGGAGAACCTGGCAAATTGGAGACTGTATGCCTTAAAAAAGTGAGTGGCAGGCATTTAGCTCCTCTAATTGTTGCTGAGAACAAACATAAATCTAAGATTTTAGATTAATTTTTCAAGAAAAGGAAAGATTGGGATTTTTATCTAAACCCTCTTGACTATAAAATGTAGACAACAAATCTAATTATTTTTAAGTCACTAAGCAACTCAAATCCATTATACAGCCCAACAATTTTCAACCTCTGTCCTATATTATGTATTGCCTTCTGTTTTTTCTACTTCTCAATCTCTCCATTCTTCTATCAACATGACCTGGATCCATTTTACCCATCCTCTACTAACAAAATCCTCAAATCTAGCTGTGTTATCCAGGAATTTAGCCCCAGGTAGAAGGTATGCTCATTCTTGGTCATGTACCTTTGCTCATGGCATACATGAAGAAAATGGATGAGCCATTAGTTTTGCCTTGTGTTAGCAACACTTTCTGAATGGTTAGTGGGAAAAATAGGACTATATATATTTTTTGAAATGGAGACAATCAGAAATGTGAGGAAGGGATTTCATCCCCTATCCTATCAAATTCCAGAGCCTGACATATTACCAAGAATAAGAAAGAGCTTTTGGTCATCTTCATTCATTTATTTAATCCAATTTGTTGAATTTACCAGTGTTGGCAATGTGTTAGGTATTGGGTATAGGTATTTAGAGAAATCATTAAAAGGCATGGATTTTCATTTCATAGAGTTTACAATCTAGAAGAGGGAAAGATAATAGAAAAATTGTTGTATAAATATCAATTTACTGGGATGCCTGGGTGGCTCAGTCGGTTAAGTGTCTGCCTTCGGTTCAGGTCATGATCTCAGGGTCCTGGGATTGAGTCCCGAATCAGGCTCCTTGCTCAACTGGGAGCCTGCTTCTTCCTCTGCTTGCTGCTCCCCCTGCTTGTGCTCTCATTCTTGCTCTCTTTCTCTCTGGCAAATAAATAAATAAATAAATAAAATCTTTCAAAAAAATATCAATTTACTTACAATTCTGAAAGCCACATAGGTGAAATATAGAGAGCTGTGAGAATATATAATAAGGTATTCAGCTAGATCAGGGGACCATGAAAGCTAACCTTTAATCTTGAACCTGCAGAATACATAGGAGTTAGCAAGGTAAAAAGAATAAATGTCAAGGTAGAGCACATAGCATGAATACATTTTTACATTTTGTCCCAGTTGCTTCATCATTTCCACCCCCACCACACACACACACACACATTTTCTGAAACTTTTGAGCATTAGTTGAAGAAATCATGCCCCTTTAACTACAAAATAATTCTATTTGCCATTTATTTTTGATGAGATAGTAGAAATGTATTTCTCATTATCAGGAGTTAATTCTATTGGAAAATTCTCATTCATAATGGACTAGAGTTTTAGCTTCTTTCAGGTGAAAAGAGAATACTACCTTTTTAATAGTTTCTGAACTCATAATTTTTTCACCTATATTTAACTTGGCAATACTTCTTAGGGAATCTGACTTTATTAGGTATTTTCAAAGTATATTATCTCTGCTTCTCTCATATTTTGTCACGATTCAGGATGTCATTACAGTGTGAATATCTGCCTAGAGTCTTGCAACATGGTGGTCCTGAGTGAATTTTATTACCTAATTACAATATTAAGTTCAAGTGTTCAAAAATAGATATAAAACAAACACAAATCACTCTTGTTAAGTACTTGATTTGCCTCATGGGAACAGAAGCACATGAGCATATACAAGAGTATCTTACATAGCCAGGAGAATTCATCATTCTGAGTGCATCCTCAGGTTTTAGAGGAAGGTCTTAGAACATTAGCATATAAATTACGAGATCAGTTAAGACAGATTCTCCTCATAATGATTTTGGTTAAATGTTAAGTCATAATGCTTATATTAAAATATTGAAGATATCAATTTCTATGTTTTTCATTTAAGACTAATTTCATTCTAGTCCAATATGTTTCAAGTAAAAAATATTTAAGGTGCGTATTGATTTTTTCTGATACACTTCTTTAGTTACTATTTTCTGTTCAACTAGTCCAGATGGAGTAGAATAGGAGGACTTCTAATCTATGGCACTAGGAAAAAAACTATTTTTATTATTGCTGACTAAAATGAAGATGGAAGAAATGCTTTTGCATATCAACTAATCTTGGTATCTACTTCCCAATGCTATGGTTAATTTAAAATAAGTTACAACATGTAACTCAACACTCTAGCATTATATTTCAACCCACAACTATGTTTTTAAGCTAAAAATCTCTGTCTGCTTTGAATTTTAACTATTTTTAAAGTCACTTCAACATATCTCTCAAATTTATATGAGAAGTAGATGAGATATAAGATAAACATTATTTATGGGGAATGTGCTGCTAGGGTCTGAATTCAAGCTGGCCAGACAGGATTTCTCTGAGCTCTCTAACACAGTGATAAGCTGATGTGAAACTTATATAAGAACAATGTTCTGGAAGAGCAGAAAGCTAGAAATGGGGTTGAATATGTGCCCTGTGCCTGCATTAGAATACCAATATATTTAGTTTATTCAAAATTAAATTTACTCAAAATTAAACTAACATATTCATTATGATAATAAATTTGAGTCACTCTAAAATGTGAAAGGCAATTTTAAAATGTATTGTGATTTGGGGAAGAAAAATGAAAAGCTTAGAGGAAATGCCATATTAGCACAGGTATATTTAAAGTAGAAGTAATGAGTTTCTGTTATATAATTTTAATGATATTTGTATTACCCAATAATGGATTTAGTCTTTATAATTAATAATAAAAAATAAAGTTCAGTGGGATTTAGTTCTGCCTTAGAACTAATATAGCTTAATTTCCTCTATGATATTATTTTTGCTTTCATAAAGCCAATATTTGATGTTCCCTAGGTTTGATTCTATTTTCTTATCCATTGACCTCTTTCTAATGTGAAGAAACTTTTTTCAGGTTTATGACACATGCCATAAGTAAAAAGTTTGTTCACCAAAGAAAGTATGATGCTTTATAAAAATTCTTTTTTTTTGCCAAAATATGATTACCTAAAATATGTACTTGAAAATTATATTTTCTGTCAGACTTAAGACAGAGAGAATGTATCATAAAATAACCTACAACAGAATTCTGTTCCTAAGCAGTACCCAGTTAGAGCTAATTCAGCTAATATTTTAAAAGTGTTGTAAAATGTGTTTGAGGCATCTTTGTATATTAGTCCCCTGCTCAGCATGACCAAATGCTCTACTATACAAAGCACTATCCTTTCTTTCAACATGATTATATACGTATTTTCTTATGTTATTCTACCAGTGGTGCCATGATGTCGGAAGAGTACGTATCATTTCACAAATGTACACATATAAATCCTGTCCTCTGTACGTAGCCATATTGCAGGCAGTGAGGAACAGAACCAGTTCAAACACACTATCATTCAACTACACCTACCCAAATACTCATTTCCAGGTTCAAAGATTCGGGGCAATAAGTTCTGAGAGATTAATAAAACCAAAGTCTGTTATAATATGTGGGTGTAATTCCCTTGGGGTATTTGATTTGGACAAGTTAAAGAAAAGAAATTTTAGAAGAAACAATTGATGCAAAGACTGAGAGTTAATTAACAATAACAGACATTTGTTGAGCTCTTATTTATGACAAGTACCATACAAGCCATTCCTAAACATATTACGTTCCTTACTTTTATATTTTGCTTCAAGTATATAGGTTAATTTTACCAATATTTCCTAAGGTTTGAACACATTTGCTTTAACATTCATTTGTAGGAATAGGTACATTTCAGCAATATTAAAATTGTACCAATTATGTTCCCAATCTATTTCTTTCATTAAGTCACAGTTTACTTATGTTTACTTTCCTTCAAATAACAAACTATTTTTTATTAGGAAATGTCCTAATCCACTGTTAGAACTTCAAAATACTGAGTCATTTAACTGAAAAAAACTTGGCAGATTTTATTAACTCACTTGTCAAAAGACTTGAAATAGATCAAATTAAATAACCATCTAATGTCAAGTAGATTTCAAACAGTTCAAATGACCATAATAAGACAGTTGACCCTTGAATAATGCAGGGGTTATGAGAGCCAACATCCACACAGTCAAAAATCTGCATATAGTTTTGATTCCCCAAAAACATAACTATTAATAGCCTACTTTTTTTTGTAAGATTTTATTTTTATTTGCTAGAGAGAGAGAGCACGCACATGAGACAGAGTGAGCAGGAGTAGAAGCAGGGGGAGCAGCAGGCAGAGGGAGAAGGAGATTTCCTCCTGAGCAAGGAGCCTGATGCGGGACTCGATTCCAGGATCCTGGGATCATGACCCGAGCCGAAGGCAGCCGCCCAACCAACTGAGCCACCCAGGCGTCCCAACAGCCCACTGTTGACCAAAAGCCTTACCAATAACATAAACAATTGATTAATACTCTTCTGTATGTTATATGTATTACCTACTGTATTATTACAATAATGTAAAATAGAGAACAGAAAATATTATTAAGAAAATCATATGGAAGGATGGGGGGAAAGATGGTGGAGGAGTAGGAGACCCTATTCCAAGCGGTCCCTTGAATTGAGGTGGATATCCACCAGACCACTCTGAACACCCACAAAATCAGCCTGAGATGTAAGAAGATAGATCTGGATCTCTACAAGCAGAATATCCCAGGAGGTTAGTTTCAAGGTATGAAGCAGGGAGCTGCGATTCCACAGGCAGATATCAGAAGATAAACAGAAGGTGGAGGGAGCTGTGGGGATCCTGCACTGCCAGTGAGCAAAAACCTCCCTCACTGGAGACCAGGCACAGACTTGCAGACCAGTAGCGGTGGGGAAAGGACTTTAGGGCAGACCCCGGACTGAAACCTGGAGCGGCGGGGCCGTGTGTGTGAACTGAGGGTGGCTGGCAGTTTTAGAAGCACAAAGGGCAGAGACGTACCCTGGCCCTGACCTGGAGGCAGGACTGGGAGTGCTGCTGAGGGGCGCACAACCCAGGACGCTGCAGTTTTTAGCAGCATAGACAGAAACAGAAATAGTGTGGCCTAGAGAGCTCACTGAAGAAAAGACTGTGATCCCTCTGTTCTGAGGAAGAGTGTTGAAAATAGTCTCTTCTGCTCTGACTCTAGGAAGAGATGTGGAAAGCCACCAGGGAAAGCCACCAGGAACAAAAGCCCCCCAAAAATGGTTTTCACTGAGCCCATCCCCCCCACAGGGGGCAGGGCAACTTTGACCAAACAGGGTTGCCTGAGTAACAGCGGGGCAGGCCCATGCCCCAGAAGAAAGCCTGGGCAAACAAGAGGCTGACAATCCTAAGGTTCCTATAAAAACAGTGCATCTTGCTTGGGTTGTGGTCAATAATTTGGACTCTGTACATTCCCTCAACCATCCCTCAACAGAATGACTAAGAGGAGGAAACCCCAAAAGAGGAAAGACTCAGAGACTGTAACTTCTGCCACAGATTTACAAATGGATACAGATATAACCAAGATGTCGGAAATGGACTTCAGGGTAGCAGTTATGAAGACAATAGCTAGAATGGAGAAATTGATCAATGGTAACATAGAGTCTCTAAAGGCAGAAATGAAAGCTGAACTGGCAGAATTTAAAAATGCTATCAATGAGATCCAATCTAATCTACTCTAACAGCTAGGGTAAGTGAGGAAGAAGAATGAATTAGTGATCTAGAAGACCAATTAATAGAAAAAATGAAAAAGAGGAGGCCAGGGAGAAACAACTCAAAATCCATGAAAACAGAATCAGAGAAATAAGTCACACCATGAAACATTCCAGTGTCAGAATTATTGGGATCCCTGAGGGGGTGGAGAGAGAGAGAGGACTAGTAGATATATTTGAGCAAATCATAGCTGAGAACTTCCCTAATCTGGGGAATCAAACAAACATTCGTGTCCTAGAGGCAGAGAGGACTCCTCCCAAGGTCAAGGAAAACAGGCCAACGCCCCAGCATGTAATAATAAAACTTGCAAATCTTAGAACCAAGGAAACCATCTTAAGGGCAGTTAGGGGGAAGACATTCCTTACGTACAAAGGGAGAAACATCAGAATAAGGTCAGACCTATCCACAGACACCTGGCGAGCCAGAAAGGGCTGGCAAGACATATTCACTGTATTAAATGAGAAGAACATGCAACCAAGAATACTTTATCCAGCAAGGCTGTCATTTAGAATGGATGGAGAGATGCAGAGCTTCCACGACTGGCAGAAACTGAAAGAATATGTGACCATTAAGCCAGCCCTGCAAGAAATATTAAGTGGGATTCTATAAAAGGAGAAAGACTCCAAGAGTGATATAGAACAGAAATTTACAGAGACAATCTATAGAAACAAGGACTCACAGGCAACATGATGACAATAAATTCATATCTTTCAATAATCACTCTCAATGTGAATGGCCTAAATGCTTCCATAAAACGGCACAGGGTTGCAGATTGGATAAAAAGATAGGACCCATCCATATGCTGTCTACAAGAGACTGATTTTGAACCTAGAGATATATCCAGACTGAAAGTGAAGGGATGAAGATCCATCTTCCATGCCAATGGACCTCAAAAGAAAGCTGGGGTAGCAATTCTTATATCAGACAAATTAGATTTTAAGCTAAAGACTGTAGTTAGAGACACAGAAGGACACTATATCATTCTTAAAGGATCTATCCAACAAGAAGATCTAACAATTGTAAATATCTATGCCCCCAACATGGGAGCAGCCATTTACATAAGCCAACTGTTAACCAAAATAAAGAGTCATATTGATAATAATACGTTAATTGTAGGAGACCTCAAAACTCCACTCTCAGCAATAGACAGATCATCTAAGCAGAAAATCAACAAAGAAACAAGAGCCTTGAATGACACACTGGACCAGTTGGACCTCATAGATATATACAGAATATTCCACCCTAAACCAACAGAATACTCATTCTTCTCAAGCACACATGGAACTTTCTGCAGAATAGACCACATACTGGGTCACAAATCAGGTCTCAACCGATACCGAAAGATTGAGATTATTCCCTGCTTATTCTCAGACCATAATGCTTTAAACCTGGAACTCAATCACAAGAAAAAATTTGGAAGAAATTCAAACACTTGGAAGCTAAAGACTACTCTGCTCAAAAATGTTTGGGTCAACAGGAAATCAAAGAAGAACTTAAACAATTCATGGAAACCAATGAGAATGAAAACACATTGGTCCAAAACCTATGGGATACAGCAAAGGCAGTCCTAAGGGGGAAATACATAGCCATCCAAGCCTCACTCAAAAAAATAGAAAAATCTCGAATTCACCAACTGAGTTTACACCTTGAAGAACTGGAGAAAAAGCAACAAACAATGCCTAAGTCACGCATTAGAAGAGAAATAATTAAGATTAGAGCAGAGAACAATGATTTAGAAACCAGAAACACAGTAGATTAACTCAATGAAACTAGAAGCTGGTTCTTTGAAAGAATTAAAAAGATCGATAAACCACTGGCCAGACTTACCAAAAGAAAAGGAAAAGGACCCAAATTAATAAAATTATGAATGAAAGGGGAGAGATCATGACTAACACCAAGGAAATAGAAACAATTATTAGAAATTGTTAACAACTATATGCCAATAAATTAAACAACCTGGAAGAAATGGATGCCTTCCTGGAAACCTATAAACTACCACAACTGAAACAGGAAGAAATTGACAACCTGAATAGGCCAATAACCAGCAATGAGATTGAAGCAGTGATCAAAAACCTCCCAAAAAACAAGACTCCAGAGCCTGATGGATTCCATGGGGAATTCTACCAAACGTTCAAAGAAGAAATAATACTTATGGTCCTGAAACTGTTTCAAAAAAATAAAAACAGAAGGAAAGCTTTCAGACTCATTCTATGAGGCCAGCATTACCTTAATCCCCAAACCAGGCAAAGACCTCATCGAAAAGGGGAATTTCAGACCTATATCCGCAATGAATATGGATTCCAAAATTCTCAACAAAATCCTAGCTAATAGGATCTAACAATACATTAAAAGGATCATCCACCACGACCAAGTGAGATTTATCCCGGGGATGCAAGGGTGGTTCAACATTTGCAAGTCAATCAATGTGATAGAGCACATTAATAAGAGGAGAGAGAAGAATCATATAGTCTTCTCAATTGATGCAGAAAAAGCATTTGACAAAATACAGCATCCTTTCCTGATTAAAACTCTTCAGAGTATAGGGATAGAAGGAACATTCCTCAAGTTCATAAAATCCATCTATGAAAGACACACAGCGAATATCATACTCAATGGGGAAAAGCTGAGAGCCTTTCCCTTAAGATCAGGAACACGTCAAGGATGCCCACTCTCACCACTATTGTTCAACATAGTACTAGAAGTCCTAGCAACAGCAATCAGACAACAAAAAGAAATAAAAGGTATTCAAATTGGCAAAGAAGAAGTCAAACTCTCACTCTTCGCAGTTGACATGATACTTTATGTGGAAAATCCAAAAGACTCCACCCCCAAATTACTAGAACTCATACAGCAATTCAGTAATGTGTCAGGATACAAAATTAATGCACAGAAATCTGTTGCTTTCTTATACACTAACAATGCAACTGTAGAAAGAGAAATTAGAGAATCAATTCCATTTACAATATCACCAAAACCCTAAGATAATTCGGAATAAACCTAACCAAAGAGGTAAAGTATCTATACTCCAGGAACTACAGAACACTCATGAAAGAAATTGAAGAAGACACAAAAAGATGGAAAAATATTCCAGGCTCATGGATCAGAAGAATAAACATTGTTAAAATGTCTATGCTGTCCAGAGCAATCTATACCTTCAACGCCATTCAAATCAAGATTCCAATGACATTTTTCAAAGTGCTGGAACAAACAATCCTAAAATTTGTATGGAATCAGAAAAGACCCTGAATCACCAAGGAAGTGTTGAAAAAGAAAAACAAAGCTGGGGGCATCACTTTGCTTGATTTCAACCTATATTACAAAGCCATGTGGAAAGAGCTGAGATGCCCTTTAACGGATGAATGGATAAAGAAGATGTGGTCCATATATACAATGGAGTATTTCAGCCATCAGAAAGGATGAATACCCAACTTTTACATCCACATGGATGGGACTGGAGGAGGTTATGCTAAGTGAAATAAGTCAAGCAGAAAAAGTCAATTATCATAGGGTTTCACTTATTTGTGGAACATAAGGAACAGCATGGAGGACATTAGGGGAAGGAAGGGAAAAATGAAGGGGGTGAAATCAGAGGGGGAGATGAACCATGAGAGACTATGGACTCCAAGAAGCAAACTGAGGGTTCCAGAGGGGAGGGGAGTTGGGGGTTGGATCAGCCTGGTGATGGGTATTAAGGAGGGCACGTACTGCATGGAGCCCTGGTTGTTATACCAAAACAATGAATCATGGAACACTACATCAAAAACTAATGATGTACTGTATGGTGACTAACATAACAATAAAATTAAATTAAATTAAATTTAAAAAATCATATGAAGAGAAAATACATTTACAGTACTGGACTGTATTTATCAAAAACAAATACACATATAAGAGGACACTTGCAGTTCAAACCCATTTTGTTCAAGGAGCAACTGTATTAAGCAATCTAATTACACAAAGCAAATGGTGATGCACAAAGCCCACACTCCTGGGTTTTATAATAAAAACTATCTTTTAAAAATAAAACAATTATGAAACTTTATAAATCATATAATTTCTTACTATTTGGACCAGTTTTATAATAAAATTTATTTCAAAGCTCTTTACATTAATCATTGGTATAGCATCATAAAGATATTTACTAGAAATATGTTATCCGATTTCCATAAAAGGTTTATAGCAGTGATTTTCATACCTATATTAAATTTAGAATCACCCATAGAGAGTTTCTAAATTTCCTTTCTGAAGACCCACCCAAGTCCAACTCAGGGAATATCTTTGGGGATAGTACCCACCAAAGATATCTGTTAAATCTCCCTAGGTGATTCTAAAGTTTAAGAACCACTGATCTACCAAAGCAAACTACCATCTGGGGAAGAAATAAACTACAAGGATACAACAATGCTTGGTCTACTTTGTAAAGTGATTCCTCCAAGTAAAAATTGGAGCATTTCCTTCCAAAAGAGCCTGATAATTACCCTCTAAAGTACAATATGGAATCAAGTATTTTCCTAATCTTTGCTTTAATACCCCATTCGAAAAGCACTTTGCATAAGAGTTGTTAGTTAAAAAGAGAGAAGGGGGAAAGTAAATTGTCAAAATAGGTATTACACTGATGCATTATTTAGATGAGATTATTAATAAAATTGCCATTAGACTAACATAATGAAGATAACTTTTCATGAGTTGCATATAAGAGTCCAGTTAATATACTTCGAGAAGTGAACAAAAACTTTCCCTGTGCCTACTTATCTCACCTGTTGCCCTAAAATAATTGCCTTCAGAATCAGTAGTAAATAGATAACAAAAGTTGGAATATTTAAATCTAAAATATTAAAATATAAGAATAAAATAATAAATATAATAGGAAAAAAGGCATAGACAAACTCTTCATATCACAAAATAAATGAAAGAGCCCTAAATTAACAGAAAACATGAGTCCTACCTACCATCTCTTTGCTCTGGCAAATTACAAATTATTTGAACTTACTCCATTGGTTTTGTGTTTTCTATAGTGGTTTATTAAAACTAAAGAATCTTGAAGATTCTAAGGCACCACAAAAGTCAAGGGGTAAGTCAGATGAATGTCAGTGTTATTCACTTCTAGATCCTTACATCACAGAGCCAAACATATAAGAGCTCTATATGCATGAAGTTGTGGAGAAACTGGTACCCTCACACATTGTTACTAAGATTATAAAGTGATGCATCCATCCATTTTGGAAAAAAAATTGGCAGTTCCTCAAAATATTAAATATAAAGTTACAATATGATTTAAAAATGTCATTCCCAGGAAAATACTCAAAATAAATGAAAACATAGGTCTACATAAACACTTGTATATCAATGTTCACACAACATTATACATTAGAGCCAAAAAATGAAACAATTCAAATGTCTATCAAGTGATGATAGATAAACATTCAGTGGAGTCTATGCAACGGAAATTTGTTTGACAATCAAAAGGAATGAAATACCTACTGTGACATGGGTGAACCTTGAAAATACTATGCTAAATGAAAGAAGTCAATCATAAATGTCCAGAACAGGCAAATCTATAGAGACAGAAATTAGACTATTGATTATCTAAGGCAGGTCACAGGGTAGGAAAGAATGAGGAGTGATTGCTAGTGGGTCCTTAATCACTCCTCTGCAAGTGATATGGATGTCACCAAATTAGATTATAGTGATGATTGTACAACTCTGGAAATATACTGAAAGCCACTGAATTGTATATTTTAGGTGGATAAATTGGATGTGTGGTATATGAAGTATAATTCAATAAGTCTGTTTTTAAAAAAAAAAAAACTTAATATGTGCTATTAGACTGACTGATGGACTTGGCTTCCAAAAAGTCACACAATCGGTGCCTGGGTGGTTCAGTCGTTAAGTGTGAGACTCTTGATTTCCGCTCAGGTCATGGTCTCAGGGTTCTGGGATCAAGCACTACATGGACTCTTTACTCAGCATGGAGTCTGCTTGAGATTCCCTCTCTCCCTCTCCCCACCCCTCGCTCTTGCTGTCACACTCTAAAATAAATAAATAAATAAATAAATAAATAAATAAATCTTAAAAAAAAAAAAAAAGCACATGAAAAGAAGAGAGCTCTTTGGGGATGAAGCCAATGTGTCCAGGATCTTGGAATGGATTAGAGGCAAATTGCCATTGAAAATGCCTCCAACAGTAATGTTTCCCAAAATGATCAAGAGAACAGTTATTATGAAACTAACGGAGATAATCTTATACTATCTGCTTCTCAAGCTTTTAAAAGCTATTCCTATTAATAAAAATTAGAAGTCTGTGTCTAATATCTGGCCATATGCTTGAAATACAATTCTTTCTCCCAAAATAAATATGTTGGAAGATAACTGCTTCTATCTACTTTTGAATTCTGTTCTAGTTCCATCTCTCACACCCATTACCACAGAAGTAAATGGGTTAAAGTTTTAGGAAGTGTTTTATTCTAAATAAAAAGGAGGCACTTTTTTACATTTTTATGTAAATGTACATTAATATATAATTATATATATTTATATATTTTATAATTAATATTATAAATGTACATTTACATGTATATATAAGCCTTTTAAATTTATATATACATTTGCAAAAGCCAGAAGAATGGACTCTGCTTTGATTGAAAATCCCAGAGAAGTACCTGTATCTCCTTTATGAATTAAATTCCTGAATCAAATGATGTCCTCCCCTGATGTTCATGTGTCCCCTCTGCAAAATGGCCATCTTATAGGTGGGATTGTGATATGAACAAAATGACCTAATATGTGAAAACCATAATTTGTATTTCAGGAAAAAAAAAGAGAAATATTTCACTGTGCCACAAGTATTTCGAGTACATTCTCTATATACTTTAACTAGCACTGAATATGTCAATTAAACTATGTTAAGGAGATTTTTCTCTTCAGTGTAAGTTTCAAGAAAAGATTAATGTCATATGCAGCATAGAGGGCACAGGTCATGATGCTGGCTTCTTTCTGGATGTTGCCTTGCACTGTCTCACACTGGCTTTTCTAACCATATCTAGTCAATAAGTCCTAGAGCTTTTACATTGACTTCCTGATTCTCTTTCTATTCCCATTGTTGCTTTCTCACTAAATCTATTTTTATCTCTCTTTAGACTCTTCTGACATTCCCTTGGTTTTGTTTTCTTTTGTTGTGTTTTGTTCCTTATAACAGAATATAATTTCTAAAATGAAATATCTCACGTATGAAAGTAGGCTCACTGCTATAACTAGTAGGCTCCCCACCCCTCTTTCCAATACCATAGTCACAGCAAAAGTTAATTTCTTGATCACAACAGCCATGAGGTCTGCTCATGGCAGCCTTCCTCCATGTATTCATTCAGGACCCAGCTGGCTGGGTCTCTGTTATCTTCTACAGGTGGCCTCACAACAACATTAGATCCACCTGCTGGAGGGAAGGGTCTAGAAAGAAAGGTTTGGAATGTCTTTATGCTAGGCCTGGGAAAACGGCCAATCACCTCCACTCACGTTCCTCTGGCTAAAAGTAAGTTAGCTGAGCACACACAAGTGGAAAGGAACATGGAGAATTAGTATTGCTTTGTACTCAGGAAGAAGAGAAAAATATAGATTTTGGTTATTGGGTAGAAATTTCTGCCATTTTCCAAATATCATTCCTCTAAATGAAAGCTATTGTAAACAGGGCTGAGATAAAACAGTTAGATACGGATAAAGCAGGGGTGAGAGAGTTCAGATATAGGACTTTTTTATAAAGTGACAGTCATCCATGACAGAAGAGGCTGAGCCCATTGGTAACATTAGTAGGTACAGAAATCAGGGAATATCTATGTTGGTGGGAAAAGTATCCTTACACCAAATTCTGAGAAGCAAAAAAGCATAGCTACTGAGACATGTTTTGTTGTTTTTGTTTTGTAGAACTCTTTCACTGTATTAATAGAAGTTGAATAAAAATTGTAAAGAAACTTGGGGAGCTATCCTAGCCCCTCCCCCTTTTCCCAAAGATCCCACTTGCTAGTAGTCTATTGAAGAAAATTCAACAAAATACAGTATGATTTTTTTAAAAGAATAAACACAACATCTCTACAAATATCTTATAAGAAAAATAGCAGTAAAACTTAACTGAAAAGTAAAAATGCAAAGAGAAATGCCATTTCAAGGTGACAAAAATTGTTAACACAACATTAGAAATTAGATAAAAGTATTAAGAAAAATAAACAGAATCTGTTTAATCATATTTAAAAATAAAATGGTAAAAGTTAAGAGAGTTAAACCTATTGACAAAATTTAGGTGAACAGGACACAAGCTAATTTGTTGTTTTGCTTCTTGCTCATATCAGAGAGCCATTAGAATTTGTCTGAAAATGAAGATTGAATGTATTATACAGAAGTATATGTAATAAAGGTAACTGCTATACTAAAAATACAAACATTCCGAAATATGAGTTATAATCATGAAACATACGAAAGTGTTTAGAATCATTTATAAGAGGCACACAAATTCCGAGTGCTTTGAGATATTTTTTATGAACTCAGACGAGCCAATATTTAAAATTAACTGCATGTTCCATCACTAAGGCTATTAGAATAAAATAGGTTCTCTTCAACATTGCTTCTGAGAGTGCAAAAGTGGTATAAATGCTAGGGAGGGTAATTTATTTATCATCTAATATCTATTATGATTATAAAAAATTCATTTTTGGTCCAACAATTCCATTTCTTGGACTCTATCCTATTGGTCTTCTTGCATACATACAAAATGTCATGTGCACAGTGCTCCTCACTGAAGTAGTGGTTATAATAAAGATTAGAAACAACCCAAATGCTCATCATTTGGTTCCTTACAAAGGGACTTGTTAAATAAAGTGTTATCCATACAGTGAAATACAATACAGATGTGAAAAAGAATGGAAGAGATCTATCCTATAAATATAGAAATATTGTCAATTTAAGAAAAAGAAGAAAAGATCCATTGGGGATAGATAAAATTTGGGCGTATGGAGATGGAGAATAATAAGGCTTATCTATGTGTTTCTTTTTCTACTGTTTAAATTTTAAGTTGGTTGAATGTATTATCCATTCATTTAGTGATATACTTACTATATATATATACACACACATATATATAAAGCACCTACAAATGGTTAGTATATGCCATAAATACAGCAATGAATCAGAGACAGGCACAAGGCTGCTCTGGATTTCAGGATGCTTAAATTTTAGTCAGAAAATCTGGCATATAAAACTGGTCTTTTATAATCTTGATTTTTTTTCTACTGCTAATTAGCATAATTTTGAGTTCATGTAATACATATGTCCCATAGTTCTCCTATTGGGCTGCTAGTCTAATTTTTTTTTAAGATTTTATTTATTTATTTGAGAGAGAGAGACAGCGAGAGAGGGAACACAAGCAGGGGGAGTGGGAGAGGGAGAAGCAGGCCTCCTGCCGAGCTGGGATCCCAATGCAGAGCTCGATCCCAGGACTCTGGGATCATGGTCTGAGCTGAAGGCAGATGCTTAACAACTGATTAAAGAAACCATACATAACCGTACATAACAACATAAGACTTAATCATTCTGCAGAGACTGAAGACCTCCAAGCAGTATTTTGAGGGTCTGTTCCCAAAATACAGGTTATAAAAGTTTGCAAAGTATGCTTTATGAGGTTAAATAAAATTTTGTAGAAATTTGAAAAGGAGATGATTTCTAGTTATCAATTAGAAAACGAAATCTGTAATAAGAAAAACACAAATGAGCACCAATTGAAGCGTCAAACCCTAGAGACAATTTTCATCTACCAGTTTGATTTTAACGAAGTCAGAACTACTGATGTGATCTCTAAAGCATTATTACAGGACACAATTAGTGCACAGAATTCCGCCCTCAGTTTCTATTGAGCAGAAAATGCTATAAGGGGGAGTAATCCATACTGGAAAATATCACACTGATCTATTATTCAGGGAAACCCTCATGTCATTTGATTAGATGAAAAGATAATATTCATCCTTTTCCTTTACAAGGAAAAAGCAGAAGATGTATGAACTGATATGTTTTATATTTTAACTGGAATATATCTTAAAATGAATATACAGAGAAACCTCTCATGTATGCAGAAAATCAGATTTGTAATAAAATGAATAACTAAATAGGAAAGTCACTCAAATGAGAAAATAGAAATTTCCCAGTACCTTGAATGGTTCCTGTGGAACAACTTACTCTCCTGATTACATCACTTTCCTAAAATATATATAATTACTTTTGCCTGCTATAAACATTATATTAGTTAAGTCTCACTGCATTTTTATTATTTTCCTGCATTTTTATTATTTTCCTAATAATTATATTTAGATATGCTTTAATGCATACAACTTGGTGTATTAGCTATAGCTAATCCATTTTCAATATTGTATTCCACTATATAAATAAACCTCAAAGTTCTTGCCACATTATATATAGTATATTTAAAAAAGTAAATAAACATTAGTATTTTTTACATATTTGTACTGTTATGAATAATGCTTAAAGGAAATGTTTTATATACTTAGGGATAGAATGGTAAATGCTAGGTTATATTTTATCTTTATAATAATTGCTTTAATATTTATTTTTTTCTTATTTTAATGCAGCTTCTCCAGTTCTCTCTGTTTAATGTTTTCCTTGTAAAGTTTTTTTTTTAATTTTTATCAACAACTAGACCGTTCAATAATGATGGCAAACCGAAACAGATTATTCATCACCAACACACCTATCCTTACAGAAAACCAAAAGCAGAAGGAAAATGATCCTAGATATAATCAAAGAAATAGAGGAAGGAAAGCGGTGTTTGAGAAAGAGTATTTAAATAGACATTACTATCTGGTATAAGAAATAATACTATTATTGACTTACTAGGTTAAAGTGTATATAGAATTTAAAAATATTTTATTATGAAAACAATCATGAAAGTTATAGAAAATATGAATGGAATTAAATATATCTAATTCTCTATCATTATTGGAGGACGGCAAAGAGAAATAATTTGTATTAAACCTTAATATGATAATGACACATGCTCAAGTCTCTACTGTGGTCCTCCACAATATAACATTTTCTGGGGCACCTGGGCAGCTCAGATGGTTAAGCATCTGCCTTCGGCTTAGGTCATGATCTTCAGGTCCTGGGATCGAGTCCCATTCTAGCTCCCAGCTTAGTGGGGAGTCTGCTTCTCCCTCTCCCTCTGCCTCTCCCCCTTCGGGCTCTCTCTCTCTCTCTCAAATGAATAAATAAAATATTTAAAAATATTTCCTCCATTTCCTTATGATGTAAAGACATAGAAATAATGACTATTAATACTTAGAATGCACCTTATACATAAGAAGGATTGGATCAAAATCTCTATTATGAAAAGAATATAGAATATGCAGTCTAAAAGTACTGAATTTATATCCTGGCTATTTGGTCTTGTCTAGATAACTGTGGTTTCTCAACAATACATAGAAAGCTTATACTTCCCTAACAGGTCTGTAGTGAGAAAGAAGTGGCATATGTAAATTTTCTAGCACTGTTCTTCACATAGATAACCAATAAATATTACCTCTTCTTCTTCCTCTACCTTTTCCCCATCCCATATCCAAAATTTCTGTCTTCATTGACAAAATAACTGAGACCCAGTGAAGCCCTTTATTTCTCCAGATTTAGGAACTACTTGCAAGTGACTGTCACTTGGCATTGTAGGTTCTTCACTCTTGCCAAGACACAAGTTGTTATACACCATTTGACAGTAATCATACATTATCCTGAATGTGCTGCTATTGTTCACTCACCTCTGCATTTTGACTGGACTCTCCTGAGTCTCCACTTATTCCAGTTCAACATATTTTACTAGTTTGTATGGAGTTCTGGAACCAAATCTGTTCTACTTTCTTTTTTGATTGTAGAAAAAAGAAGAGAAGGCTGGCAAAAGATGGAAGGATTTTTTTTTTCACATTTTTTCAAGGCAGCTTATCTCATTTTTACCTTACAACTTTTAAGATATAAAATACCACAAATCATGCTCTAAGTAAAAGTTTTATTTAGCTTACTATTTTAAATAATATTAAAGTTAAAAAGTAATACTCTTTCTTTAAATGTCTGAGTCTTAACATTTTTGCAGCAGTTCTAAATGTCATTCTATTATATGTTAGGGCCAGTTTATTTTTAATTCCCTAGAGGAGTATATCTCCAGGCATATCTAAGTCTATAATAAAAGCCAATAAGAAAATCAATTTTAATACATAGGAATTTGATTTATAGGCAACTGTTCAAAAACGTATCTATTCAGCAAAATGATACATGCCTCGGTGTTTGGATATGTAAGAACTTATCCAAAGAGAAAAAAGGAATATATATTTTTATATCTTGGCATCTAATTATTTTTCAAAATATCCTGAGAGAGAGTGAATGAAGTTCTTTTTCAAAGTTTAGAGATAAGGGTTTGAATTAATGTTTATACATGCTAGGCAAAGTAAAGAACCGAGTTAGTTAATTAGGTACTCCAAATTGGAAAAGCACTATTTAGTCTAAGTTGTATGATTAATAAAAATTAGTTTTGGTTTTTACTGTCTGGATATCCACTACATTCCCTAACTGCAACACAGAGGTGTGCAATAATGATGTGCCCATGCTATGAAGGGCCTATCAAACTTCACATTCTTTTCTGGAAAGGAAGCCTCAAGCCTCTTCCTAAAATTCTTTGACTTCTGCCATGTGACCTTGACAGGCCAACAAAAACTCTTGCCACAGGAAGGGTTGCATGAGCCAGAGGCAAATAAAGATAAGACAGTAATAAAAGAGGTCTTCTCTGTGTAATTTGTCTTCAGGTATCACCCAATAGCTACCTTTTTATATTAGAGTATAAAATTCATGTGCAAGCATCATTTCACTCTTTGATTCTATGAATTTGATTCAAAGAGTAGAATGGTGGTTGGACCAATAGTCAATGTACCCTTAAAATGTACCCTTAAAAAAAAATTTAAAAAAAAATTAAAAAAAATAATAAAAAAATAATAAAAAAAATGTACCCTTAAAAATGTATTGAAAGGGTCAATCTCATGTTGTGTTTTTTTTTATACAATATTTTTTAAATTACATGCATAAAGAGAATATCGCAAAGATCAGCTGGAAGTAATGGATCCTTAGTTCTAAGTGTTGGAAGATTTGATCAAGATCACCAGAACAATACATATCTCCTACAGAACATCAGATTCACCGAATAAATTCTATGTAGTTTTGTGAAAGACAGAGACATCTTTTGATGTTGAATTTCTGTTTTTCACTACTGTTAAAGTTCAGTTTTTAGTTTTGGATGTCTCCACCAACACCTATTATGTATGCATTTTGAGATCCCTTTACTTAAAATAGTTTCAATTAGTTATTGCAATTAAAAAGTTTTAAACCCTTATCTAAGTATCAGCAATTCAGGCCTTAAGTATTCAGTAAGCTTCATAAAAAATCGGATGAAGAGCTGATTGCCATCTGGAATGCAGATGGTGATGTGTCTGTTGTCTACACGTAACCTTTGAATTCCTAGGCCTACCAACATCTACCTAGAATTTCCTGATCTCCCAACTGAAATAAAATGTATATTCCACACTTGCAAAGTCCATTTTGGCCAGGTGTTTATTACATGTACAGTCAACTAAGACCAAAGAGTATAAAAATTGCTCTCGAGGTGTATAATTTTATGGGGGCTATCGGTGAAGAACAGGTTTCAAAAATAAATATTTTTACTATAGTCTCTGAGTGGCTATATTTCTGGTGAGAGAAATCCCCCATGCTATCTAGCTATTGTGTATATCCTTATAATAACCTTTTAGAGCATAAGGCCTTTGAATTTGCTATATTTTTCTACCTGGAATACTTTGCAAATAGACCTTAACATTATAGACCTATTTTCCTCAATTAGGTTCAGCCCAAAATATTATATTCTTCTCTAATTAATCAAAGCAAGGTTGCCTGACTCCTATCACTTCCATTCACTTTAGATTCCCATTTTACCATTGAATATACTTCCCAGCATTCAGCACTATTCAATGATTTGTTCATTTGTTGTAATACATGTTACTTGCCTTGATTCCTCACTAGTTCATAAGTTTTTGTGAGCAGAAATCTCCCTTCTTGCTCATTACTGAAATCACAGCACTGAAAACAGCATTTTCCTTGTAGAAAGACTTCAATACACATTTTCAAAGATTGAATGTGCCCCGATATTGCTAAGTGCTTCCCACAGACACTATTCCCAGAAGATATAAAGTAGAAATTTGCAAAAGGGAATAATAAACTCATAATTCAAGTAATAATTCAATTTAATAAATTAAAGATACTGAATAGCCCTAGAGTTAAAACAAACTCTGTTTAACTTTTTTTTAATTTTATCATGTTTGTTAATCACCATACATGACATCATTAGTTTTTGATGTAGGGTTCCATGATTCATTGTTTGCGTATAACACCCAGTGCTCCATTCAGTACGTGCCCTCTTTAACTTTTTTTTTTTTAACCAGAAGTCCCTCCCTTATTTTTTAACAGGCCTCTATTTGGTGAAATACTTATCCCTAAGAATTAGTGTTCATTGGGACATATTTTGTTCATTGCTAATGCAAGGTAACCTTGGTATGCCCCTTTCTTGAAACCTGGAAGAGATTAATACGAAGGGAAGACAGGTGAGTAGTTTTATTCACCAAACATGTCATGTGGTAAAGTTTTTAATTGAATTTAATCCTCCTCATGCTTTGTCTGAAACAATATATTCTGGGCTGCATATTTGGTCTCAAGAATGGAATTTAGTAGGATTATTGGTGCAACAAAATCCAGTCAATGTGAAATCCATCAACCCCAAATCTCTATTAATTATCATGTCACCAAATTCACTGTGCACATTCAAGATAGCTCTACAAGATCTCACTTCTCAAAACTGTATGTTATTAACTTTTATTTTTAATATATGTATTTAAAAGGACATAACAAATGTATGAATAGTCTAAACTGGAATTATTAAAGAGTTAGATCAATCCATTTCGTAACAGTTTTACTGTTGTAGTCAAAGGAATGCAGTATTCAGAGGAAAAATTGGCAAAGGCATTTTTGCCATAGTGTATGGCATCACATGCTCACAGAAGAACTAGAAGAAAACACTGAAAAATTAGTTTATATATGCTGTAATAGCTAATAGCAAAGCACTTTATGTGTATTATTTTATTTCTTAGGTCAATAAGACATGAAACATTTCTATGTCATAACATGGGCATTTATTAGTCCTAGTTTATAAATAAAGAAGCTGTGGTTCAAAGAAGTTAAATAAGCACTAGATCTCACTTTGCTGTAACATGCTGTGGGCAAGTCACAGACATGTTTTTTTCATATTCTGAAGCCTGTACCCCTAGACACCTGTGTTTCATGGCTGATCATCATTTTAAGGGTAGTTTTCCAGTAGTCAAAACAAGTCTGGCTTCTCATTACAGGAACCAAAATCTATCTTTATGCACATGAATATA